>NW_026596064.1:13236673-13319636 GCF_907164565.1 Psammomys obesus
ACACACACACACACACACACAAAATGTATCCATTCTTTGAGGTCTGCATACGTATACACCATGTATTCTGATCCTATCACCCGCCCCCTCTCCAGCTCCTTCCAGAACTCTCTGCCGTCTCCCCCTCCCAACTTCATGTCCTCTCATAGGTCACCGAGGCCAATCAGTGTTGTCCATGTGCAGGGGGCTGTTTCAGGGCCTCCCACCGGAGCACAGGCCGCCTGTAGGAGCCATTTTCCTGAGGAACGCCAACTGTCCCTACTCCAGACCCCCTCAGCTGCCAAAGCTCCTCGGCTAGGGATGGGTGTCTCCTCTAATCTAGGTTAGCTTTTCGACTGGCTCAGTCTTGTCCAGGGAACCAGTGCTGCTGTGAAGACACTTTTTGATGGTCATCGTCCTCAGCCATTGGCTCTCCTAACCTTTCTGTCTTCAGCGTTCCCTCTGGGGGGGGGGGGCTGTGATAAGACTTCTCATTTAGGGTTGAGCACTCCACAGTTAGCCATGCTCAGAACCAGCTGTGGGCCTCTGTTTTAACTGTCCACTTCACAAAGAAGCCGCTCTGAGGAGAACTAAAAGATGTGCTAATCTGTTGGTCCTGGGAGCTAGGAGGAACAGTACTTTCTTTTTTTTTTTTTCTTTGTTTTTGTTTTCCGAGACAGGGTTTCTCTGTGTAGCCCTGGCTGTCCTGGAACACACTCTGTAGACCAAGCTGGCCTCGAACTCACAAAGACTCTCCTGAGTCTGCCTTCCCAGTACTGGGATTAATGTTGTGAGCCACTACGACCCCCCTCCCCCTTCCTGCCCACAACAGTCCATTTTTAAAGCCCCAGGCGGCCTGGTTGAAGGACCACTGGTGGATGATGCTGTCTGTGCAAGACAAGTGATCTCCAAACTGCTGGCCTCCTGTGGCACGTGGAAGGATGCGGCAAATAAAAGCTATTAAGTCTTATACTTAAGAGACCTCTCTGTGTGAAAATATTCTGGCCCAAGGTGGAGGAGGGAAAGATGGAAGACTTAGCTCAGTGCAATTAACTACCACAGCAGTGCCGTGGTACCAGCAGGGGGCGCAAAAGAGGTCACACACTAATGGGCCTGGTCTAGGTAAGGTAGGTGAGCCCTGTCTGGGTCAGTTATTTGGCAGACACTGAAAAGAGGCTAAGAGGATTTCCAGATATTGATGGTGGCTACTCAGACCTGAGCTTACAGGAGGCTTTTCTTCCTACTCCGAAACACTGGCTGATGTGTGCGAGGTTTGTGGACACAGAAATATGAAGACATGAGCTCTACTCTCTCTATTTATGAAACAGTATATAATGTTTAGGTGACTTTTCCAGTTTCCTTCCTTCCTTCCTTCCTTCCTTCCTTCCTTCCTTCCTTCCTTCCTTCCTTCCTTCCTTCCTTCCTTCCCTCCTTCCTTTCTTTCTCTCTCTCTCTCTCTCTATTTTGTTTTCAATTCTCTTTGTGTAGCCCTGGCTGTCCTGGAACTTGCTCTGTAGACCAGGCTGGCCTTGAACTTACAGAGCTCTGCCTGCCGGCTGTCTCCAGAGGATTGGGATTAAAGGGGTGAGCCACTACTCAGCTTTTCTTTCTTATATGGACTTTCCAAATCTTCTGCAGTCAATGCATTTCACTGTCGCAGTATTTTGGAAGGAAAGATGAAGGCGGACCTCACCTCTTCAGGGCAGGAACCGCTTGTTATTCTCTGTACCTCAGGACCATCCCCCAGGATTTGCCACATGTTGGCGAATCAATGTTTTCACCTCATTTCATTTCTCCCAGGATCTTAGGTTCATAAGTACGATCTCAAATCAGGATCAAAAGATATGTAAAATAACTAGTCCTGGGTAAATGTCTAATATGTGATTAGAGCCTGTTTGCAAACAGATGGAAATCAAACTTTGGAAAATGATTTTAAAACAACAGGGCATAGCCTGTGGGAACGGTGGTTCTTAGCAGCGCGAGGTGTGTACCGATGAGGTCCTGAACAGACATCCCCTCTGGACGTGGCTACTATCCTTAAATAACCTGGGACTCAGTTTCATCTGTAAGTTGGAGACTGTAACACCAACAAGGAAGGTAAGCAGGTGCCTTGCCATCGGAAGGCGTCACTCAGTGACATTTGCATTCTCCATTTAGTGGATGGGAAGGACCAGCCCTCAACAGGCAACAGAGCTTTAGACCCTGCTCCATCCCATCCCCCGACTCAGTCAGGACTCTAGGGGAGAAAGAACCTGGGAATGCTGCCGAACAGACTGTTTGGTGGCCTGTACTTCCCACCATGATGGTGATTCCCAACAGAGGAGGCTATGGAGTCCCTGCCAGGGCTCTTACAGAGGAGACAATGGAACAAGTGACGGGTCAACGTATTTCACATACACTTGAGGTGCGAGGTATAAAACCCAGGACTTTTGTGTGCTAAGCAAGCACCCCACCGCTGAGCTGCATTCTCAGGTCCTAGTAGGAAAAGTTGAAGTGAGGCTTCCAAAGCCTATGAGAGACTACATCCCAGATGGCTGCATAGAGAATCTTTCTTGTCCTTCTTTCTCATCACGGAAATGTAACTGTATCAGGTGTGCTGTTGAATACACGCTCTGTTTAAGAGATGAATATTCCTAGCTAGGGTGTAGTGGGAATGCTGAGGAGAGGCTCAGTGGCAGGTTCTTCACCCGGAAAGACCCGGGGAAGCCACCCAGCTTCATTGCTTTGCCTTTTGGCTGGCCCAGGGAGGAGAGCAGGTGTTGCCAGCCATGCTGATAACAGCACTGATCTGGGCAGCATCATCTAATTGGTATACACGACTCAATGGGACAGGGAAGTGATGTGTAAAGCCCTGCAGAGGGCCGGCCATGGGGGGGTGTGTCTCTGATTCAGCTCAGTACCCTGTCCATCACTGTGTGGACTGCAGCGGGAGGAGCTCAGGGAAGGCATTGCTGCACTTGGTCATTGATGTCAAAGGCCCATCTGCTCGGCTGCACGGCCTCGGCCCTGTGTCTTTCCAGTCCTCTCTAAACTTTTCAGCAGCGACCAAGAACCTGAGCAAGAGCCACACCAATGCTTTCGCCAGCTGGGGCTGTGGAGCATAGCCACAGAAGACTCTTTTCTTCATTCTGCTGGAAACAAATCCAAGTATGGACAGGAGACGGCCATGACACTGCTCTCCCCGACTGTGGCCTCCTTAGGAATGTAGCTGTCTATGGATCTCTGCAGCTCCCAGGCTCACGAGGACAAGGACCATGTTGTCTTCATTCATATTGCCTCCAAATTGGACCCAAAATTTGGCATGTGGTGTTCTGTATTTGTCAAAGCATTGACCTTTTTTTTTTGGAGGGGTGGGGGGTGGGATTCAAAGTGAGGGGAGGTAAGATAAGAACACATCTTCCCAAGAAACTGGAGTGCTTTTCATTTTCTATAAATTGGACACGTGACTTCGTTGGCAATCCCACTGGTTGGTCCAAGTCTGTGGTTCAGCCAATGGTGGTCTTCTTCTTCTTTGTTCTTTCAGAGGCTGGTGCCTCGGGGCCTCTGGTCACGAGCTGCCATGCATCATGGGATCTTATCCGAATTGCATCTGCTCTCCAGCCTTGTGGTACCCTCAGCTGATGGTAACCCTTATGTGTTTTACATCAATCACCGTGTTTCACACAGCATCTTTGGTACAACAGGTCAAAAAAAAATTGTTGAATCAGATTGACTGGGGTCACTCAATCACTGGAATTTGGGTCTCCTGGCGGTCTTGTCTAGTGGCCATTGTTGGTACCTGCAAAGACCTGAGGTAGTAATCACAAGTCTCAGGTATTTCTTGAATTTGAATGTCCCCTAAAAAGGTAGGCAGTCAGCATGAAGTGATGGGCGTGAACTAGAATGTGAAAAAAGAAGTGTTTGTGGAGGAAACATGACGTTGGTTGCTCATACAAAATGCACATGGTCTCACTCTGAGAGAGAAGAGGGGGGAAGGGTGGGGAGAGAGCTGGGTAAAGTCTGGGGGTGGGGAGGGCAGGGGCAGGGACGGACAGCTGGGGAACCTGGTTTTATTTGAACAGCAGAGGGCAGTAGGTGACAGGGTTTCCTGAGGCCATAAGAGTGAATCGCCACAGACAGCAACTTAGGTCCTTCCTTCTGGATCTTTCTTCAAAAGGGGACAGCAGCGACTTCAGGGGAAACATTATAGGTAAAATCAACCTGTGTTGAATAACACGCTGTGCTTGAAGAGATCAGGAGCCTTTTTTTTTTTTTCCTTGCAAGTTAACGCGCAAGTGTCGGACTCCAAGAAAGAGGGTGGAATTCTGTCCGGAAAACCAGTTGTCAACTGAAAATGACCTGACCTCGTTTTTCTCTGAATTGTGCATCACCCAATCACAAAGCACCATTCCAAACTGCAAATGAAGGATGCTAATGGGACAAAGATGGAGGCAGAAAGAAGCTCAAACGGAATGTCCTGTCCGAACCGTCTCCGAGGTACCTTGAGGGAAACAAAATCTTACTGTACATGTCCAACCCTGGTGCTTCCTGTGACTCTGGATGCAGGGGAGGAAAGCGATGCCAGATAATGTTCAGTGAGAGAGTGAACACAAAGTAAAAAGACGGTATTTTCTGGGTTGAGGATACGGCACAGTGGTAGAGCGCTTGCCTTGCGTGTGTATGGTCCTGGGTTCTAACTCAGCATAAAAGAAAATCGTCCTAAAACCTTTCTTGTGCAAGCGGTCCTAGGGTTGGGTATGATTTCTGACTTAAAGATCTAACTATTCCTTATTCCAATCTGACTACATCAGACAGTTCTCCAATTTCTTCTTTCTTTTCCTCCTCTTCCTCCTCCTCCTTTTAATGAGACAGGGTTTCTCTGTGAAGCCCTGGCTGTCCTGGAACTCACTCTGTAGACCAGGCTAGGCCCCAACTCAGAGATCTGCTGCCTCTGCCTTCTGAGGGCTGGGACTAAAGGTGTGCACCACGACCTAGCTTCAAGTCATTTTTTAAAAAAGATTTCTATCATTATTTTAAGTGTGTGTGTGTGTGTGAGTGTGTGTGAAATGCATGTGAACGTAGTTGACCAAGAAGGCCAGAGCTGCCTCTTTAGGTTCAAACTCCCCTACCTGACTCTCCAGCTCCCACCAAATCTTTTATTTTTTTATTTTTTATAAATTATCTTGTGGTTGGAGAACTTCGTCTATGCGCTATTGATTCCTTGATTTTTTTCCCCCTTGAGATTTGCTTTGGGAGCCATTGAGGAACGCAGGCTGAGCTGCGGGTGAACTTTGGTAGCCTGTGAATGTGTGTGTAAATGGGAGTGGTGGCTTCGTCTCATCTAGTGAAACACTCTCCCAGGAGACTCCTAGGTCAATGGCACCGGCATGCTCCTCAGCGTACAGCATATAATGATCTGGGCCAGGCCTTCAGGCTGGAGCGACGTGCTTCAGGACACACATGACTAAGAGTACCCCAGAAACCAATTCAGACACTTCCAACTGATAGCAGATCGACTTACTTTTGTGGCTACAGTGACTGTGCCCCTGAGTCACTCACTGGGAAAGGGTGTGCCCAAAGACCAGCAATTACCCAAGTAGTCAAGGGATTAAAAAAGTCATAGAAGAAGACGTCGTCCTCCTACAAGCTGATGTGCAACAAGGCAGGGCCTGAGCCTCTGCATTCAGACTTCCTGCTGGATGCAGATCGAGCTGAGGACACTGGTCAGTACAAGACCTGCTTTTTCATTGTCTGTGTGACCTTGACCTCTCTGAACCTGCTTTTTCTAGGAGAGGCAGTAAAGGTTTTGCTTGTTTTATTTTTGTTTGTTTTAGAGACAGGGCTTCTTTGTGTAACAGCCCTGGCTGTCCTGGGACTCCCTCTGTAGACCAGGCTGGCCTTGAACTCACAGAGATCTGCCTGCCTCTGCCACCTGAGTGCTGGGATTACAGGGGTGTGCCGCCGAGTCCAGCTGAGAGGTGATTGTTAATAACTTGGATTGAGATGTACCTAGGAGATTTGTAAGGCACAACTCTAGCTGAATCTGGGAGGGCATTTCCACACACTCCTGCCACTACCAGCTTCAGCCTCATCTCTATCCTGGAGCACCAGGGCTCTGGGAACAATGACAGGAACCCCGGGAGCTGTGAGGCAAAGCGACTCCTCCCTTTACAATCATTTTTCTTGGAACCCTGGTCACTGACAAAACTAACACAGGTAAGCAACTGTGCCCTCCCTGCTGGTCAGAGTACAGACGGAGGGCCAGCCTGCTTCAGCTAAGGTCCTTTCTTTGGTGGCGGACCGTCTACCCGCCCTTATAGGGAATCAGAACAAATCTGGGCAGAAGCGCAGTGTCTGGTTGCCAAACCCATCAGATGCATTACAAAGCAAACGTTTTGTCAAAACGAGAGGAATGTGATGCTTCACTTTCTTTTTCTTTAAAGGGTTCTTTTCGTTAATTCTGTTATTAAAATACAAAAACAGGCCTCAGCGGAAACATACTGGCAATGCCAGGAGGTCAGGCGCCTGACTGGGCTGGGGTGGAAGTTTCATCTGTGTGGCCAGGTTATTTTGAAGCCCTGAATCTGGGACGAGGGGAGAGCGACAGGCTGGCTCTTTGAGGCTGGGGCACCTGGGACCCGGGATTGTGTTTGGGCAAGAAAAGATGTGCCGGCTCCGAACGCTCACCGTTCACAGAACGGAGAGTGGTCACTTCAGTGGCCATTTCTACTGCTACTCCAGAGCAGACAGGACCTCTTCCGGTTGTCATGGTCTTAATGCCTTGGGAGGCAGACGCGGCTCAGAGCCAAGTCCCCTGACATTACCCCTTAGATCTACACGGTGTTCAAAGGCCTGCACACCAGGGCAGGGTATGTGTATGTGTATGCTGCCTGCAGAGAAACCCAGAGTTCAGGAAAGCTCACTGGCCCAAGGTCACACAGCCGCCAGTATCCAAAGTCCAGGTTTCCCGATTGCCTTTGTGTGGCTTCTGTTTCCATTCTTATTTCAGCCTCGAAGAGGCCAGGACTGGTGCAAAGAACAGTACATCCATACAGGGCAACTGGCAAAAGAAGGTAGGCCCTCCCAGTTCCCGGGACCTGTGTTTTAGATTAAAACCAACCTGGAAAGGGTAATGCTCTAAGCTGCCACAGGATTGTGTGAGATGGGGGAATAATGGCCAGGGAAACTGAGCAACCGCCTCAGGGCACCTTCTAGTTTTCTTCTCCTTTTTAAAATCAATATGTATGTGTATACATGGTCACGAGCAGGCAAGTGTGGTCATGTGAGGTCAGAGGTCAGATCTGAGTGTCTTTCTCCACCTTATTTCTGACACCGGGTCTCTCACTGAACTGATTCAGCTCAGCTGGCTGGCCAGCAAAGCCACAGCTCTTGTCTGTCCTCTCAGCTCCAGGATCACTGACGGATGGCACTGTGTCCCAACTTTTCACATGGATGCTGCCAATCAAAAATCCTCATGCTTGCATGGCAGGCACTTTACTGACTGAACTGAAAGTTAACAGACTATAAACTTGTTTTGTATGCAGGTGTTTGCCTGTGTGCGTGCGTGCCACAATGCCTGCCTGGTGCCCATAGATCAAGGTCAGAAGAGGCCATCTGATCCCTTAGAATTGGGCTTATGGATGGTTGAGGGCTACCAAACCCAGATCTCCTGGATGAGCAACAAGTACTCTGAACCACTGAGCCATCTCTCCAGGCCCAAGAATAAACTCCCCCCCCCCCCCACCCGTACTTCAACTCCCTGTTCTTAAAAGTAAAAGAGCCGGAGAGATGGGAGGAGAGGGGGGCATGCAGCATGTTTGAGATTATGGCAAGGTTCCAGAAATGAAGGGCGGTGATGACTGTGAGCTGGGAAGGTATTTCCTGTCACTGAACTCCTCTCTTCCAGTAGCGAGGAGGCTTAGTTATGTTCTGTGCCTTGTAGTGGTAAAAGCAGCAAACAAAAGCACAGGCTCCCAAGGCTCTGCTGAAAATGGTATTTCCACCCTGATTAGAAATATTCTCCCCAGCTAGCCTCCTTTTTTCATGCGTCTTGCCCTGGTGCCTCCGGAGCCCTTCTCTAGGACGCTGTCCCCAAGCTGTGTAGCTGGGTGCTGGCAGCTGAAGGAGGGCAAAGTACGCAGGGGTAGGGGAGACTTTCTCGATGACGGCTTGACCTCAGCTAAGAGGGCAATGGAGCTTTATTAGGGAAGTTAAAATGCTCGAAATTAATTTGGTTTGAGGTAAGTGCCGGGCTGAGAATTCTGATCTTTGGAGATAGAGATCCAAGTCTGGAAACTGGTTCAGACTTTTCAGCCTCATTGAGTGATCTGGGCAGGTGGTGATGCGGGGTTGAAGAGCTGTGAAAACCCAAGAATGATCCCACCCCCCAATCCCAGCTTTTTAGAGGTGGCATGGTTGTAAGAGCCTCCTAGCAGCAGCCTGAGTCCTACGGGAAAGCTAGCCCAGGCCAGAAAAAGAGGCACATTTCTTAGAGACAGGCCACAGCTACTGGGCCTGCGCGCTCAAGCCCCAGCTCTAGCCTGGAGTGTCACTTGTAGTCATGGGGGCTGTCATGTGACTGAATATTCTGGCAGGCAGCCATGTGGCTCTAAAGCCTAGAAGAGCTGTTCCCAGCTGATCCTAGTGTTTCATTTTTATCCCCATTTGGATTTTTTTTTTTTTACATGTAAATTTCTTTCACACACAATGTCCCCATTTAGTCCCTCCCTCCAAGAGTGCAAGGAAAAGCTGAACTGCAGGCATTCACTTTTAAAACAGCCCCGCATGTGGTGAGATGGCCAGGCTGAGACGGGATGCAGGGACCTTGTGCCAGTCTTGCTCTGGCTGGTGGTACAGCCTGCAGACCCGGGAGTATGGGTGAGAATATCCACAAGCATTGGTTGACAGTGGGGGGAAAGGCTGTGAGTAGCAGTGCCAACAGCCTCCCTTAACGTCATTGGCTGTTTAATATGAGGAACCAGTGTGCTTTCCTCTCCTCTTAAACTGCTTTCAAGGACAACCTATGTCTTCTTAAAGGACTGTGGCAAGACAAAGGTATGCCCGGATAGGACACATCTGGGGTAGAGACCCCAGGAAACTGTCCCTTAAAGGAACACAGTCCCCAGTCGACAGAAGGTAGAGGATGTGGTGGTGACATCATTCTCATGGAGGCGGATGAATCTGTTTACAATGTGCCCGGGATGAACATGCTGCCGTCAGGTCAAGGGTGGCTGGTCAGCCGGGCAGGGCTTTCCCATTTGGAGTCCAGGAATGAAGCAAGCACCTGGGTATACAGTGCCAGGTTTTGGGGTCCCAGAACAGAGGCTGAGTATAGGACTAGAGGGGGCTGCTGTTCTGCTCACCATGAGCACAGAAGACTCTTCCAGAAGACAGGGGTGAGGCTGGACCTGGGCAGCTTTGGGAATAGTCTCCAAACTACCACCTTAGCAGCGAAAGGCCTTTCAGAGGAGGCGCAGCCATCTGGATTTTGACTGGTCTTCAGAACGCACTACCAGCCATTTTCTTCTACCATTTAATGCAATTTCCTGCATTAAAGTTCTCTTTTCATATCCCCCACGTTTAGCAGCTTGAGGTTCAAAGATCCTGTTTGCTCTTGGTATTTGAAGTTACTAAGCCAGCATCACAGATGACAGCTACCACCAGGATGAGGGCACATCCGGAAGAGCTCCTGGACACTTGGGAGGGCCAGAGTGGAATGGCAGCGGCTGTGGGGGCAGCTACCCTGGGGTACCCTGGGGTAGCCGGCACAGTCACAGCTTCCAACCTCATCCCCTCCTCGAGGGCTTGGGTTAACTAAACTTTCCACCTACAGGAAGCTTTGAGCCACAATCACTGCACTTTCTGTGCATGTAGCAGCACACTTTGGGGCTTTCTTCTGTCATGGAGGACACCCTGATGTCTTTGCTTGGCTAGCCAGTAGCACCTCTCAGGGGCCTTTCATCCAGTTCACAAAAAGGCTCCTCAGCTTTGACCCTCAAGAACCTTAAAAATGGGTTTACTGGAAAGCAGAGCTAAGGTGTGTATGTGTGTGTGTTATTCTTGAATGAGCAAATGCATGTACTTAGGATGTAGCAACTGACCACTTAACATTCTCAGTGGATGACAATTTGCACATCCCTCTATTCCTCTCTTCTTTCACAGCTCGGGAATGTCACTCTTCTCTCCCTACCCTGCCTCCGAACACAGATACCTGGCCCCTCCCCTCAGTCTGGCCTTCCACTTGCAGCCGACTCCTTCAGCACATGCCGGCAACATCTAGGCACGGTGATAACGTGCCACCGGTCTCTATACATGGATACGTGTGGGACCCGAGCACGCAGGTGCCTGTCCTATGAGATGCAATGAAAGCAGAGTCAGGATGCTCCTGCCATCACCACTTCCTGCTGCAGCAGAACGCTCTCCTGACCCACACCTGCCAGACTCGGCTCTGCAGCAGAACCCACACCCACAGGGGACTGTTATTCTGGCAGAGCTCCCATTTTCAACCACTAGCCTCCTGGCTCAGTTCAGTTCAGCTGGCTTCTTCCACAGCTGACTTACCTACCTCCTCCTAGGCCACGTGGCCGCTCGTGAGGTCTTGGTGGTGGACTTCTTAGAGATTATGCCAAATAATAATAACAATAACATTAAAAAGCTTCCTAGCTTAAGGATACACATAGGGAAGGGCTTAAGGGGAACCTACTCCTGTTATGCTAAATGGACATGTTGTCAGATTGTCTTCTAAATATTTGTGTTTGCAGCCATAGATCAGCACTACTCTCAGTCTTGGTCAGGGACGCTGCTTCTTCTCGCTGTTCTTGTTCTTTTTTGTCTTCCTCCTCCTTTTTCTTTTTCAGACGTGTGTGTGTGTGTGTGTGTGTGTGTGTGTGTGTGTGTGTGTGCACATGCGTGTGTAATAGCCCTGGCTATCCTGGAACTGGCTCTGTAGACCAGGCTGGCTTCACACTCACAGAGATCCACCTGCCTGGGATTAAAGGCATGTGCCACCAACACCCGACAGAGAAGCTTCTTTTTTGCAGTAGGTAGTGGCTGGTGCCTAGATTCACAAATGATGGAAGTGCCGAGAACAAGTGGCTACCTGAGCGCTCAGCCCTAAATGAGACTCGTTCATCACACTATCATCCCCACCCAAAGGCCCTGGGGACATCTCAGAATAGGGGACAGGGAGAATGTAAGATCTGGAGGACTCCGATGGAGGAGGACTCTGGTGGATGCAGGGGACTCGATATGACTGTTGTATCCATGAACTCACAGATGTTATCTGCACAAGACTGGGCCTGACAAGACTACATCAGGAAGAGAGGAGGGACATATGGGGCCCCACCCCTAGCTGAGAAGCTGTTGCCGTTGCTGGGGTGGGGGTGGGGGCTGTCCTTTTTTCTTCAGTCACTGATAAGTTGCCTGTGCTCATGTGAGGAACCTAACTAAACTCTGTGGGTATTTAAGAATAAAACAAAACCTGTGAAAGGGGGAAGGCAAATTGTTGGGAAGAAAGGGATTTGGAGGGAGTGGGGAGGGAGGGGCTAAGAATAATGGGGGGGGAATAGATGTGATAAAAAGTACATTCCATACATGTATAAAATAGCCAAAAATACATTTAAAAATTAAAGAAATTATTTTGCATTAGAGGAAATCTGCATTTTTTTTAAAATCTATTGCTAGGGATGGGACGCAGATTTGGAAAAAGACATTTCCATCTGCTCTGAAAGTCTAAAATTCAAGGCAAGCTAGCTCATGCTTACTGACACTCCCCTACATGGAAACCATGTAGGGGCCATGTTTCTCTAGTTACAGACTTGACAACGGATGGTCAAGATGGCAGGGTTCTAGTCCAACTCCCACACTCATGCAAACCCTGGGGGGGGGGGGGGAAGGTCCGCCATAGTTCTGGGAGAGAGGCTGTCAGGCTGGCATACAGTACCCAGAGCCACTGGCTCTGGGAGTGGGCGAAGGAAGGCCTGAGCTAATCCTCTCTTAACTTTGCTCTTAACCAGCCACCTAGAGTAACTAGGAGCCAGGTCATCCAGAAAAACCATTGAGCACTGAAGAACCAGAGCCCAGAAGAGCAAGATGAAGTGAAAGGGGCAGAGGGGGAAAGGGGAGAGAGCAGAGAAAACTATAAGGTGAAACAAAACAAAACAAAAGTAAACCAAACAAAACCACGGGGTGGCTCTTCTCCTTCAGCTGTGAACCAACTACTGATTACAGCTGTTTTCTATGACAAGAGTATTCTGCCTTTCGAATAATAAAGTTGACGATTCTTGACATAAAGCCAAACCTTCCAAGGAAGGAAATATTAAGCAAGCATTCAAGAGAAAAAGCACAAGTTTTGTTTTGTTTTTTAAAGATACCAAAGTAGAGTTCCCTACCCAGATAAAGGTGACTTTAGCTTTTGTTTTGTTTTGCTTTAGTTAGGATGGGACACCCTGATGCTAGAGAAGCATGATCCACCCTGGACTCTAGCAAGGTCACGGTCACCGAGCCCACTAGAAAAGACAATCATTGTAGGAAATAGGACAACAGAGCTGCTTCTACCTCCATACTAGTATTAGGGTCAAGATCATCACACTCTGACTCCTCGGAACTGTTGGTCTCCTTGGTTGGCAGCATGAAGAAGGGGGAAGAAAGAGAACACAGTTAGAACACGGCAGTCTGGCTAGAGGGAGGAGAATATCAGAGAAGCATGGGCATGGGCAGAGAAACTTCAGGTGGGGCGCGGGTTGTCATGGCAGCAGCATGCTTCGCAGGGACCGTGGACGCCTGCTTCTCACACCAGGAAGAGCAATGGAAGCTGACCGGATGAGGCATGAGTGCTGGCATTAAACTGTCCACTTTGGCGAGGCTGAGCTTCCCAATTTCTTTTCCCCAAAAGGATCTTGAGGAGTTTTTTGGTTGGTCTTTGCTTGGGAAGGCAAGGCTCCCAAGAGAACATCAACGTGTAATTTTTTTTTTTCACTGTGCCAAGGCAAAGCATTTCAGAAGGGGTCACCTAGCAAGGCAGATCCCAGGCACATTGTTTCTAGATGGAAGAAACGAAGGAAGGCTCCGCCAAGCTCATGGTTAGTGAGGTAACAGGTAATTTAGAAGCCAACCAAGGCCTCACTGACGTGCCTCCCTAGTCTTCTCGTGCACAGCGGGAACGTAAAGGGATTGCTTAAATGGTGATGTGTGAACTCTGGGGAAAAGAAATGAAACTTTACTATGGACACAATGGACCTTACGTGCCAAACCTCTGCTTTCACGAGACCAGGGGTTTGGAGGGTAATCCCTTTGACCTGACTGTGTTCCCAAACCTAGGCTACTGAGTGGGTACCTTTGAGGAGTTTACTATGAACCAAGCGCCTTGCATTTCTAAGGAAAGAATGCTGCAGATCATTTTGCTGTAAAACATCTGCTTAACCCATAAAAGAAAAAAGAGAGGTACTTACTTAAATTGAAGGTGCCAGGAGAAATAAAAAATAAAAAACAAATTGACCTTGCATGCAAAAAAAATCCTGCTAAACTACCCCCCCCTTTGGTCCCCACACTGGACGGTCCATTAATAAGTAGTCAGTCCCCACCCACCCAAACTGCCTGTCAGGATGCTTCAGGGAGGGACAGATGAGGGACCCAGTTCCGGAACACCTTACTCACTTTAACAGAGACTTTGTTGCCCAGAATATCCTTGGGTTTACGAGGCCCTGTGGCTTCATTTTTACCCGTGTTCTCCACTTCTGCCCGCTTTCTCATGCGTAGAGTATGCCATGAGCATGACTTCCTGTTATACCAAAAAATGCACCAATCAAAATGGCAGGATGGGGCAGAGTGAGGTGGCGAGTGGGGCTCACCACTACTGTATACTAGATGAGATACTCCGGTGAGGGCCACAGCTTTAGCGTCCCAAACCTGTGTGCAGGCTCCTGCGGTGGCTGGGGCTGACCTCACGTCCACCTGGAAGTAAGGATGACCTCTGACCCTTTCTGAAAAGTATACCAGGAAAAGTGCAGCATTTGAAAAAAAAAAAAAAAAAGATGGGGACCAGGTCACTAAACCTGGGGAGAGTTCTTTGATCATCTGGTGAAGCCTTCTGGGATTGAGGTGGTGTTTTGACAAAGGCATGGTGGATGGGGAAGGATGGGATGGGCATAGAATGGAGAGATAAAGAAAATATATTTTATTCTGTACAAACAAGCCACAGGCACCTTCCACAATACCTCATATGTAAATAAGACCCAACAGAGTGATTCTGAGGCTCCCGTCTTGTTATTTGGGGCATGGCACACTCTCAAGCCCTGGGGAACTAAGTTTTTGAGGAAAGTGGAGGCATTCCCCTCACAATTCTGGAAACTTCGGGGCAGGGTTTCAGCCTTTGACCTCCCCATGGCTCAGTGTTGGTGACTATAGGGCTCTTTTGGTCACTAAAGGGTGCCAGTTTCCCTGGTGGAATAAGGCCCCGTTGTGTGTGTCCAGAGAGGCGACAGTGGCAATGGTCTCTCACACCATCTTGACTCCTGTCCCACTTGGGGCCTGGGCTCCGTTCACAGCTACGGAAGACAGGCTTGGGGCAGAGCATTTGAGTGCCACATCTGTCAGGGTCAAGGATAGCAAAAGGCCAAGACCCAAGCAGCATTAGGGACCTGAGCTGCAGCCATACTTCAGCTGTGCCAGGGTTTGCATGAAGTTAAGTTTTGTCGGGAGTGAGGCCTGTATTCCCTCCTGTTTCCTGGTTAAATATAAAATATGGAGGCTCTGTAGGCAGGGCTTCATGAAAGAGAACCTTCATGAAGGGAAAGGCAAGCGAGATTTAGGAGGAAAATACCTCAAATGCCTCTCTTCCACAGCATTCCAGAGCCACCAGGAGTCTAAGGAATCCAATGGAGATGTTCTAGAAACAGTTGTCACCTAACATACGGCCTCAACAATTAACCTGAAGGGGGAAATGTCGTCACAATTGAGTTCTGGGAAGTGGGAGCCTTCCAGAGGCCAGAGCTGCTCTCAGAGGCCCTGAGCAGAAGCTCTTCAGGATCTGCCAGAGCACCTGGCTCCAACTTGTCTACCCCAGTAAGAATCAGACATGGAAGATGCCCTAGATGACACCACCCTGCCGACTGCAGACTTTCGTCTCTTATCTTTTATTCCCAAATCCATGTCCCTGGCTCCCTTGGGAATATCCTGGAGTCAGGGAGGTTCCCCGCTGAAGAGGACCCCAAGGCAGAAGGCATAGTGTGTGTGTGTTTGTGACACCTGCTTATCATCACCCTCTGGGCGCCTCAGTGTGCCTGGTGAGAAATGAGAACTGTTAGAAATAGTGCAGGAGGAAGATCGGAGGAACACAAGTGCCAGGAGAGGTTCCATTTCAAATTCTTCTTCCCAGAAGGACACATCACCATGGTTGTGGGAGCTTCCATCTCTTGGCCACAAGCCCAGCGACTGATGTGGACACAGTTTCTGTGACATTTATCCTGTAGACATCGTTCTGATCCCTGTGGTCACAGCAGGCCAGGGAAGGGGGAGTGAGTGGCCTTTGCTGATTAACACTAACACCACAGGTAGCCAGCTGCTCACCCCCAGTACCACCAGCCCTCGTGAAACTTGTGGCTTGCAAGGAACCCACAGGGCTAAGGGGCCAGTGGGTGCATCTGTCTGTTCTCTTTGCCCCTCTCCCCTGAGACCAAGACATCCAAAGGTGAGGAGGAAGGTGGGCTCGGGGCCTGGGCAATGAGAGCACTGCTTATTAAGCGCTACCTCTGTCAGGCTTGGCTACGTCAGGGCTCTGTGGCCTCTCCATCCAAGGTTTCTGAAACAACCATCTCTAGACTAAAACGGCCTGGGCCTGTTTCACTGTGAGGCCACTTCTGATTTCCGTGCTCACCTAGAGAGGCCAGGTGATGTCAGTCGATCCTATTCCCCGACCAAAAAGGGCCAACGCAGGGCAGTTCTACTGGTGTCACTGCTCTGTCACCACATGGTGGTGCCTGGGACCCTCCCATGGGTGACCACAAAGCATGGGAAGCTGTGAGAAAAGCAGGCTAATGGTGGCCTGTCCTCGTCACCCTCAGACGGCAGCACCTCAAGGACACCCTGTTGTTGGGAACCCTCTGGATTGCACTGATTTGTACCATTCCCCTTTGCTGAAGTCAGAGAAGACCCGGAAGGGATGCTTAGAGGAAAGGGCAGGGTCCAAGTTTTAGCACCAAAGGCACTTTTTATACAGGGAAATAAATAAATAAATAAATAAATAAATAAATAAATAAATAAATAAATAAACGCTGCCAAACGCAGTCAACCAACCCATAAACTATAGAAAAGAAAGGGGAAAAAAAAAACAAACAAAAAAAACCCAAAACATTTTTACACTCAAAAGTCTGAGGATAATGAGATGGAGGGAAAAAGGGTCCACTAGTCTGTAACCTCATTAAAACATGCTCATGGTGAAAATTTATTTTACATATTTAAAATAGTACATTTAAAATTATTAGTTACATTACAGGTACAATGATGAACACTGTGGCTCCTCATTATATTGCACAACCTGACTCCATCCATATGGGTTTCTTTAAATAGTGCAAAATGCTTTATACAGGAATGTGTTCAGAAGGGTTTTTCTGCAACCAAAATAAGGAACAGAAATATCTTACAAATTACCATGAACATATATTAAAGTGACAGGGGATGAGAGAAATAAAAATAAAAATTACAATCTGTACAGAGGAATTGCCACGGACAACCAAAAAAAAAAAAAAAAGAAGAAGAAAAAATCCCCTCTCTTTTGGGAGAAGCAGCAGGCTCTGACCTGTCCAGGCCTGGCATTTGTGCTAAGGTCATTTTTGGGGTGTCAATCAAAAAAATATATATATATCAGTAACTTCATACAATATAAATAGAAGTCCAGTCCAGTGAGTCCCGTGGTGGGTCAGGTGTAGCAACGGAAGGCATGGCTTTTGTCACCTAGGGTCTCAGTAGGGTTCTTTTCTTAACGAGTTCGGAGGGGAAAAAAGAAGGGGAAAAATGAACAGAAAATTATAAACGAAAGGGAGAGAAAATTCACCATCACCACCATCACCGCCACCACCACGACCCCAGAGCCGTCTAGCCTAGACACCCCCGAGCTGCGGGCGGTTTCATCGCTCACACCCCAATTCCACACCACCTGATCATGAATAAGCAGTGATTCCCTAGTGTCTGAATTTTGTGTTCTTTGGGGTTTGATTTTTTTTTTTAACCCACAGACTCCTCTCCTGGGAAACCATGGAAGCACTTACTTGATGCTCCCGTCGCTGTTTTCTGCTGCTGCTGTGGCTTTGGTGAGGGGTGCCAGGATGTTGCCTGGGACCCAGCCCTCTGCTGCTGGGGAATGGTCGCTGGCGGGCTGGTACACCAGACACATGTTCTGCTGGTTGACGGCGAGGACCTGGACCACCTCCCCTTGGCTCACACAGATTTCATTCTCCTTCAGTGCATAGTAGTCTTTGATGACGGCCATGGACGAGGTCCCGTTGCAGCTTCCCAGGTCGTTCTGCTAGGAGATGGGGGCAAGAGGGCACACAGATACAGGGAGGATGGTTCGCACGGCTTTGCTCTGTGCCCTGTTGCACGGCTAAAAGGCTAGAACGGCTCGCTGGTGTGATAAAGAGCAAGCAGAACTCTCCTTGGGGAGGACATTCTCGAGAACATGCTCTGAAAGAACATTTTACGGCAGTACAGTATTACGGTCAAAGCGGACGGCTTCAGCTGGTGCCCGGTGAAAGCTACGGACACATCATCAATGGGAAGCTCCTTTCTAGCATGCAGCCTTCCTGTTGGCGTCCACAGGGAGGACCTGTCATCAGCACAGGAGCACGTAAGCACTTGGGCAGAGTGAGGTCAGGGCAAAGGTCAGGTAAGGGTCACAAGCCTCCTCTACAGAAAGAACATAGACCCTTTGATGCTACGTTGCTCCCCCCTGCCTTTTTGAGACCTCACTTGACATGTAATCCTTGCACCTCAGACTCCCCAAGTACTGGGACCGCAGGCATGCGCCACCATGCCCAGCTTATTTCCTTAGCCTTTGAAGAAGCATCACACGCCTGCGCTCCTCATCCTGACCCTCCCTGACACAGGGGTAAGAAGAGTAATGCAAAGGTAAGGCCCTGGGCTACCCTGTGAAACAGAGATCCTGAAAATCTCCCCACCACTGTACCTACTGATACAGGAAGCGCTGCCCACGTGACCTCTTCATGCACGTCTATACCGGGGCAGCTGATCTAAACAGACCTGTAATTCCCCGGGAGGCCAGGCTGCCTCCTAGGGCATGGTGAGAGCCATATGGCTGACAAAATGCCAAAGTGACTTCAACTGATTCACACGGGCAGGGGTCTTTCTAGGGCAGAAAATTATTTCAGGTGATATGATGAAATGGGGGGGGGGGACAGTCACTGCACGACAGGACTGAACTTATACATTAACCATTCACCTGGACAAAATCAGCATCAACGAATGACTTGGGAAAAGGACTAGGCCCATACAATTGGACCACGTAGGTAAGAAATTGGGGTGTTCTGATTCTTAGACCTAATGGGTTCCGGGGAATACTTAGGTCTGAGGGGCAAATTTGCTAAGGTTTAGGAGTAAGTTGGGTTCAGGGTTTGGAGCAGGAACCGAATCATCTGACCCCTGACCTGGTTAGCACTTCCCCATTTCTCTCCTGTTCCCGCTGTGGTTTAGCACAAGGCCAGCTAGCAGATCGTGCCTGCGTGTGGTGCTGGCAGTGTGGACTACGGAGCCTAGCTTCCCCATGCGTTCATCAGTGAACGATCGGCTTCCCCTCGCCACATCAGCCAGTGGTGGGTGAGCTTCCATAGGGGCTGGTGCACGCCACTGTTAGACCGGGGCCATGTCTTTCCGATACGGCAAACAGGAGCTGCGGTCTAAGGCGCCCACTTTCCCTGATGCCACAGGAGTCCCCCCACGTGTAGATGCTAATGGCCCTTTAACACACAGTGTCCCAGCCAGAAGGAACTGGTTTCAGTCAATCACAAGGAAGGAGAGAAAAGGAAGTGAGACCTGATCCTATTTGATGGATTGCTCCTGCTGCAGTAACTGGCTGGAAGACGCGGCTTCCTTAAAGCGACCTCGGAGGTCTTCGAGGTGGTAGGGGTTCTGAATAACAAGCTGCCCTCTCACCTTGCTAGCTTCAAACTTGTCCCCCGGCTGGTGGTAGTCGAACCCTGGACTGCCGTTGGAGGTAGATATCTTCAGGGGTGGCAGAGGCGGGTTGTAGCTGGAGCCCTTGGGGGGCTTCTCTGAGCCCACGGGGACAGAGGAATAGGGCCTGGGGCTGGCTTGCGGCACTCTAGGCGGCTGGGACCGGATCACGGCTGTGCTCCTTTCCTTCCGCTGATACTCAATGGGCGACTGTAGTGCTGCGGGGGTTAGGAGAGCCAGTTACTCTACCTTCAGGAATCCCACGGGGGTGCAGAGACCTGCTGGGTACCAGCATGTATGCTAGGCTGTGTGTGAGTATATACGTGTGTGTGTGTGTCCTTCAGAAGGAGACTGCCACTCTGACATTTAGGAAGCATGCGTGAAGCACTGGGAACAGGTAGCTCCCAAAATACCTGTCTGTAAGGGTCACAGGTCTCCATGGAAGAGGAGGGGACAGAACAGGTAAGGGAGACGGGGTAGCATGGTGTCTAGAAGGGTCAGTGACGCTTGAGGTCAGCCTGAAGAAGATGAGAGGTGGCTGTGCGAAATAACCTTAAAAGTTTTACACTCAGATCCTGTCACCGAGGTGCGCCTGAGGAACATTAGCAAGCAGATCTGAGAGGAGCAGGCAGAAGGCTTCCCATCTAACTCAGAAGCCATTTCCAGGCCAAAGCCAAACAAGAGCTCGGGGGACATGGAGCGGGGAGAGAGCCGAGCTGGAAAATGAACTCCAAAATGGCAATAGGAGATGAAGAGATCAAGCAAAACGGAAGTGGCGGCAACTCAGAGAGCGACCAGCTCGGAGCTCTAAAGAGGTACAGCCAGGAAAAGCCACCGACGCAGACTGCTGTGTGAAGGACTTTCGGGGCAGGCACAGTTAGGCCATTTTTATCGCTGTTTACTGCAGCAACTATTTAAGCGGATTAACAGCTGCTGCGGCCCAGCACACAGTGACGGGTGCAGCATGGATTTCTACAGACTTGGCGGGGTCACGCCCTCCTTTCTAATCAGGTCTCAGGAGGGAAGCTGGGCGGAGGTGCCTGTACTCGTGTCTGTACGGAGCCTGGTCCTGTTCCATCACTGCATCATCTTCTCTCAAGTGTACCGAACACACAGCAGGCCTGCCAGCGCCCAGCCCCCTCGGCTCCCGGGGAGAACACTGCGGGGTGTTAAATAATTAGGTGGCGATGACCTGGTTCAGCGATACCTATGACGCGGAACTGGGAGCTATGTGATTATGCACAGTGACTACTCTAAAGCACCGGAAATACTGTTTTTCTTCAACAAACCATGAAGAAGACTAGGCCTGTATTCTTTGACTAGCCTTCCCTGGAATAGCTCGGTCTTGAGATCAGGAAGCCTCTTTCTCTTACTCAGTCCTGCCACATGACTGCTGCAATTGCAGACCTGGACCGCCGCGCCAAGCTCAAAACACGGCCATTTCTGACCGTGAGTTTTTGTCTTTTGGGTTCAGTTTCTTACATCTGGTCACCTGCCTGGCTACCCCTCTCCCACGTGCCTTTTCCCCCTTCCCTCTTTCTTTGCTGGGGAGTGATGGATAAATGTCCCCTCTGCCACTGGCGGCTCTCAAGTCACAGGTTTTAGTTCTGACCCTTTTCTTTTTTTCTTTGCTTTTGTTTTTTTTGGGACAGGGCTTCTCTGTGTGGTCCTGTCTGTCACTCTACAGATCAGGCTGACCTCGAACCTGGAGATCCACTTACCTCTGCCTCCCAAGTTCTGGGATTAAAGGTGTGCACCACCACTGTCAAGTTCAGACCCTTTTCTGAGACCTACTGCTTTTGCCTTAGACAAGTTTCTTAATGGATCCAAGTCTGTTTTTTTTTTTCCTCGTCCGAAAAAAAAAACAAAAAACAAAAAACAAAAAACAAAAAAACAAACCCAGGATGATAATACAGCCATGTTGTGTTGACGTGGGGATTAGGCACGAAGAAACAGACAAAAATGCCCAACTCCTGGTGCAAAGGAGGGAATGAAAACATGGGAGCCACTATTGCTAATTTGTTTATTTCTGGTTTTAACTTACTATTTTTTATTTTACTTTGGTTCTGGTATTGAACCCACCAGAAATCCTTTATAGAATGTAATTTACATGAAGCTACTCTACATATACAGATGTTTTTCCTTTAAGTCATACTAGGAACAAGCTGTGTTTATTCAAAGTTGCATATTCAGAAATTGTAAGCTGTATAGCTTTCAGTTCTAACCTGTGCTGTTCAATTGTCGATGTTTCAGAATAGAAAAGAATCTTGGGAGCTTGTAGTGTTTCCCAACGACCTTTTCCATGTTGGGAACATGGCCCCTAAATACTCTGGAATCCTGAAAAGGCATTGAACTTCCACGCCATGGGATCTTGCTGGGCTTGGTGGCACATCCCAGCACTCGGGATAGGTGGAACTCTATGGGTTCAAGGTCAGCTTGGTCTACAGAATGAGTCCAGGACAGCCAGGGCTATATGAGAAACTCTGTCTTGAAAAATAAAAACAAACAAACAAACAAAACAAAAAAACAACCAAACAAAGTCATGGGATCCTGTTTATAGCCTTCACTTGTTCAACACCCAGATGACTTTTTTTACTTAAGGTACTTTTTCCTCCCTTAGTGCTGGGATTACAGGTATGCGCCACTGTGCCTGGATAAAGGTACTTAAAAAAAAAAAAGTGCCTCTTTAAAGGCTTTCAAACTCAAGAAGACCCCATGAATACATGCTAAGCAGGTACTCAATCACTGAGCTATGTCCCCAGTCCTAACCTTTTGTTTAAAGATGAAAACATTGTGTCGCTTTCTTTACCATGGAGGAAAGTGACAGGGCAGGGTGGGAGCCAGGCTGTTTTATGGCACTTCCTGCTTGCCCACCCTACGCCTCAGCATGGGCAGAACAGATCTAGCTCTAGTCTCCTCTGCAGAAAATGAGCTGGGCGGGGCACAGAGAAGCCGTGTGTCCTGCCCAAGGTCCTCAGCTAGGGTGGGACCTCCTGCCACAGCATTATCTCTCCCCATAGCGTTCAGTTCCACGCTGGATTGCTGGTGAATGCTATGCTCGCTTCATTGGAAGGACTCTAGAAACTCCACTGTCAAGAAGAGGGGCTAGACCGAGGGGGGGCCCATGAGAGTGTGTGTGTAGGTGCAAGCACACAGGACCGTGTGCGAAAAATCTCAAGAGAGGCAGCAAGCGCACCCCAACGGGGTCCATCGTTATGTGCACATACGTGTTTGAGTGTGTGTGGCAACTAAAAGAGGTACATGCCAACTCCTTGCTACTGTGCTGATAAGAAGCAATGGGGTACCTGGGGTTTGTAGACACACACAGGCACATACGTACGGGGACATGCGGCCGTGTGTCCAGCGCAGAGCTCACAGGTCATGCACCTGAGAGTGACGCCCTATGTGTCTGTTGTGCTGGCGAGACTATTCACTCACTGCATTCCTGCTCCCATTTCGCCTTCAACTTCAGGGTCCGGCTCAGGAGAGCAGTAGTACCTGCCAGCTGTCCGCCTCCACTCACATGCTAAGCTAAAGGTGAACGGATACCAGCAGGGGCGGAGGTGAAGAAGAAACGAGACAGCAGTTCTACTTCACCTCTTACGGGTGCCTGTAGGGTCCACGTTATTTGAGCAGCCACCAGTTTGTGGTGGGAGGTTTGGGAACTCCTGAGTTAGGTGTAGCAACTGTTTCTCATTTGAAGGGGGCAAGGCCAGCTAGATGGTTAGCTTAGCCAGGCTCTCATCTGTTGGGAAAGGGGAAGAAGGATTCGAACTGCTTTACCAAACTTCTAGTTGCCTCAAGAGAGTACCAGCCACCAGCTACAAGGTGGAAGGACAAAGATCATAGAACTCAGGGGCCTATAATACAGCATGTGCCTGTCTTATCCTTTTCCCCCAAATTATTACCAGTTGACAAAGACAGACCTACACCGTATCCGACATACAAGTACCCCTTTCATTAAAAACATGAGGCTTCCTTCTCACACCTATCTGCTCCATTTATGCCTTCATGTGAAGAGGATTCTGAAGGGTCTCTGAAACTATAGATATGCTTGGAGACCAGAGAGAATGTGGCCTGGCCTCACAAGTCTCCATGAACATAGACCCCAGGATGCTCAGTGGCAGGGTTCCCTGAAACGGCCTTGCTATAAGCGGGCGCATCACGTACCATTTAAGAAGTCCCTCTGTGTCTCTAGGACTTGACTGATGTCCTGCACCCATGCCTGCTGGATGTCTGGGTTGGCAGCTTGCAGAATGACCCTTTCGGAAGTCTCCCTGTTCATGAGTGCAAATCTGCAGGGGTCATTGTCGACGTTCTCTTCCAAGACCAAGTAATTCATCTGAAGTAAAACAAGTTTATCGTTTTCATACTTTAAGGAGTTAAAATTAATCACACCCTACTACTATATTTCATAGTTGTTTTTTTTATTACACTTACGCTTTTTTTCACTTGTATTTACCTATCTATATCTGTCTGTCTGTCTATCTATGTTTTGACTGTGTGTGTGTGTCCTGGCATCACATTCATCCTTGGTGCCCATGCGGGTAGGAAGAGGCATCAGAGCCCCTAGATCTGGAGTAACAGATGGTTGTGAGTCACCACGTGGGTGCTGAGAACTGAGCCCAGGCCCCCTGGAAGAGTGACCAGTGCTTTTAAGGGCTAAGACATCTCTCCAGCTTCTCTTTCAAAGTTTTTAATCTCAGGAGAGGTTTTCAAACTTACTCTGGATCAAGGGGTAAAGACTCAAGCTTGCTCTGTCTTTGGGTGAATGACACGGATGGGCGAACCTTCAAGACCATGCTGGGCCTGTCACTGCTTCTCATTGTGATCACCAGTTAGCTTCAGCCTCCCGAGATATTCCTTGCCCCATTGTACCCCCACTGTCCCCTGTCACCTTGATGCTCCTTTTAAACATGTAGCCTGGGGTGAGGGACCCTTTCCGGAGCAGTTCACTGAAGATGACGATCTGCTCAAAGAGAAACACCCGCCTCTCCTTGGTCCGGGACTGCATGCCAGCATCCAGCTCGATCACATAGAACGTGTCTTGCTGCAGAAGCTTGCCCTGGGCGGTCAGGGTGCCCTGAGGGAGACAAGGGTCCAGGGGAGGTCGTGAAAAGCAGGGAGACGGATTCAGCTCTCTCAGGCTATATGCTTCCTACCTCTGGGGGATGTAGACGATAGAACCGATATTCAAAGCCTTAGAATTCTAGCAAGACACTGAATGGGGATCCAATTACTCAACTGTCATTTCTCTGTTTATATAAGGTTGCTTGAAAAAGGGGGGGGGGCTTAGGTGACAGAATCAACAAGAAATAATGCCCCCCAAAATGCCAGAAGAAAACAGCTAAAAAGGAATAAACGATCTTGGCGTTACCTTTTTTTTTTTACTTTTGAGTCAGAGCTGCACTGTTATAGCTGTGGCTGAAACTCACTATGTAGACTGGCCAGGCCTTGAACTCTCAGAGATCCATCTGTCTCTGTTTCTTAAGTGATGGGTTTCAAGGTGTGGGCCACCTTGTCTGGTGCTTTCCTGGTTTTCTTTCTTTCTTTCTTTCTTTCTTTCTTTCTTTCTTTCTTTCTTTCTTTCTTTCTTTCTTCCTTCCTTCCTTCCTTCCTTCCTTCCTTCCTTCCTTCCTTTCTTTTTTAATTAAAAGAGAGTAGCGGTGCTTGGAGCTGGAAGTAGCCTATCCTCCCTTGTAGCTTTGACAATCTTGTCCGCCTGTCTTCTCTGTGGCATGGGACAAGGACCCGGGGCACTCTCATGGTGGCCAAAGAGACTGATATAGACAGGATCATAAAGAACCAGATGAAGTGGGCCCCTCTCATATCCTTATATGATTTAAGACAGGGATACTCTGAAGTTTTAGTTTCTTGCTAAGACTGACAGGTGAGGTTGGGGAATATAGATCAGTACCTTATTTCAAAAGGTCAGAATTATTTCTCTGGATCCCGTGATCCTTCTTAGAACAACTCCAGCTACTCAGCTGGGGTACGAAAGCACATCTATTTGCCAACTTCTAACCAGGTCCCCAGAGACATTTTTAAAGGGAATGTGTCCATGCAGCAGACGACTATTAGAAAGCCTCGCTATTTATCATTTATTTATTTAATTTCTGTGCAATAAGAAGACGCTGGCATCTGGGCTGGAGGTCAGAGGGTCTATGAAATACACTCTTCCTTAGGGACAACTTTTGCCCCTTAGTGGAAATGTCAGTCATGCCTTGCACGTGATGCTATATTCCAGGCATTTCCTGGCACAGGGGTCATTTTTCCTTTGTGTTGCTGAGAAACACCTGCCCTTCGCTTGGACTGTGGCTCTTGACTGCCAAGGTCAGCAGGAGAACAGGCTTATCTTGACCCTGGTCTAGAGTTAATATTAAGCCAGTGACCAGCTAGCCAGAAAAGCTCTACACATTCTATTAAAGTTACACAAGAACACAGGGGCGCAGGCAGCCAGCGCCAAAGGGAAAAACCACAAGATCTGAGAGGGAGACAATGGCACTGAGGAGCCCAGAGAGGGAGCAGGCATATGCTCACTGTCCTTCCCAAATCAGCCGAGGGAAAGCAGACAGGTTCACTGTGGCTGAAAATACCGGACATCGGGCCTTGATTTACAAGAGAAAACTTTACATTTCCTTGTGCGGCTTTATAGTACGTACACACACACACACACACACACACACACACACACACACACGTGCGCGTGCACTTCCAGTCTTAGGTGGGTGGGTCAGATAGCACAAATGGATCCCCTCCCTCCTTTCAGTAGTCACTTCCTGGAGGGACTCGAAGCTAATCAGACTCCTATTCAGAAATCACCAGGAGTCTGGGGTTGAAGAGTTAAGAGGCAGGGCAGGCACTCAATTTGCTTGTAGTAGCCCCAGGCGTGGTGTGAGGCCAGGAGAGAAAAGTATAAAATCTCTCCAGGAAGACTAACAAGAAACCACTCGTGGACTCATGAGCGCGTGTGAGCCGAGTAACTCCACTTACGCTCATAGCTGACGGAGGTCTGGCTTAGAGAGCTGAGAACCTGTGAAAATGTGCCACCTGGTCCCTACCACAACAAAGCATGGGAGCCAGGCAGGGGCATGGACTATGGACTGGAAGGGAGAGGAGGACAACCCAAACTGGGCTGTAGCATCTCCCACCTCCAGTGTTCTGCACATTGTCTGTGCTACCGTGGCAAGGCTGGGCTGGGGAGCACCGCTTGCCTAATTATCTCAATGGCCAGGAACCCTTTCCTCCAAAAAAAAAAAAGGCATAATGATACCTTAAGTCTTTGGGATCACCGGGAGGTAGGGATTATGAAAAGAGAGATTTGGATACAGAGATAATATCACATCCAGAGGGAAGGCGGTGGGATATGGAAATGCCACAGAAACTCGAAGAAGCCACCAACTAAGGAGGGAGGGTGGGAGCGGGTCCTCCCTCACAGTTGCTCAGGCCTCAGGCGGCTGAGGAGGAACGCTTGTCATTTAAGCCACCCAATGCACACAGCTCCGCTCCTGCGGCTCTTCCAAGGCAGTGTCCCTGGGACACCTCGCCATTTTCCCTTGAGACTTGGTTCCCTTGACAAGGGACTGAAAACATGCTGTGTGATGTTTTAGAGGTCTGCACTTTCACTGACCTAAAATCCAATCACTACACAGGCTTCTGTAAAAGACTGATCGCCTGGAGAAGAGCTGATTTTTCCCTCCCGGATCCCTGGCTCACCACACACCCTGCCCTGCCTCGTATGCTCACGCTCACATCAGAGGGACTGCGGCTCAGTCTTAAGGAACTTTGTCTCTTTCTAATCCCCATGGAATTTGGATCCTGGTTTGGCCCAGAGCTTTAGTTCCGCCTTATCACTGAACTTCTGCAAGAGTTCTAACTTGCAGATCTCTGAACTGGAAGGGCAGTATCCAGGCCCAGGGCTTCAAAGGGAAGGGTCTCTATGGCCTGGCTCCTGGGTGTGTGTGTGTGTGTGTGTGTGTGTGTGTGTGTGTAGAAGTACTCGTAAGGGCTCACCTCAAAGCCTTGCAGGCGTCCCAGATTCATCATGTCATTGCAGCGCTTGGGAACAAGGCACATTAACTCCACTGCTTTCTGTTGGAAAAAGAACGCATCACTCAGGATGGGGGACCAGCATCAGGGAGGAAGCTCACAAAACTCGGGGCTGGAAAGAGGGACTTATCTCCCTTAGTCCCTTTGTTCTCAGAGAGGGTGCGGTCCCTGCTGCCCACTCTCTGAGGACTGTGTGGGGTTCTTAGATAAGAGAGGCTGGCATTAGCACAGGGCCACCAAGTCAATAGTGACAACACACGGGGGAATGTTACCCAGCCCATCCTTTTTCTACCTCTGGCTTTCTCTGTATAGGGTTTCTCTGTATAGGCTTGGCTGTCCTGGACTCACTTTGTAGACCAGGCTGGCCTTGAACGCAAGAGATCCACCTGCCTCTGCCTCCCTGTGTGCCTCCATGCCTGGTCTAACTCCTGCTTTTATTATCCCCCTCCCTTCTATTTTCTTACTTTTCTGTGTTGCCTTTGGAGTATCCAAGTAGCAGCTTGGCTTCATTGTTGAAACGCAGGAGGTTTTGACCTCAAATAACCCGCCAGAAATGGCTGCAACCTCTTTGGCTTAAAATAATCCCTATGGCAGCACAATAGTCACTAAGGGGATAATCCTCAGGGTATGTGGGGGAATGGAAATAGAATAATTTATGTGTTAGGGCCAAATGGCACCTGGAGCCAGGGATAGAGATGCATTTTGAATCTCTGCAATTTTACCAAGTGTCAAATGTCACTTTTCCCATATACCCAGCAAGAGCCACAAACACCAGTGGACTAGGCTCTGGGTTGGATTCTTGAATTCTCAAAAACACTCTGTGCTCAGTAGCACTTGCCATTCCTCATGCTGCTGACTAAGAGGGGCGTGGCTTGGACCCTGGACCTCCTTTGGGGACAAGATACTCGATATGGTCCCTAAGAACCAGCAAGCATTGCAAGCACAAACCTACCTCGATATCTGAACACTCCAAACCAGCCTTCTCACTGTATCGCAGGAAGTCCTAGCGAGGAGGAAGGGCGTGGGAGGGGTGAATCAGATAATAAAATAGCCAGAGAGCCATTAAAAAGAAAAAAAAAAAAACCTTATCATAAAAAACGCAACAACACCCCAAAGACTTCCCTTCCCAGTGGAGGCGGGCCATGCTTTGTAGTGGCTGAGAAATGAAAGGATGAGTCACATACATAAGGACACCGAGAAAGACTCCAGAAAATGGCAAATAAGCTGGAAGAAGGGAAGGAAGGGGCCCATGACAAGACAGACAGGAGAAAGCAAAGTCAAGTCTTACTCTTCCACTTGACTTTGTTTTCTTGTTTCCAGAAAGGACCAAAAAAAAAAAAAAAAAAAAAAAAAAAAAAAATCAAGTTGAGTGTTTAGAATCTAATTAGATCTTAGCGACTATGTAAGGTCTCCTGGGCGCCCCTTCCCTTATCTGACATCCTGATCTTATATTCTTGCTATTGTCTAGGGCTTTGCTGTTGTTTGTGTGACATGGGGTCTCATTCCACAGCCCAGGCTGGCTACACACGCATGACCTTCTTGCCATAGAGTCCTGAATGCTAGGAGTAGAGATGAGTGGCGCCATGTTTGCCTTATACTTTAGTTTTCAAAGGCACCGAGTCAGCGGCTGTAACAAAATGAGAGAAGGAGCTCAGGGTGGGGGTATAGTTTAGAACGGCAGTTCTCAACCTGTGGGTCGTGACCCTGCTGGGGGGGGGGCATATAAGATATTTACATTACGACTTATAGCAAAATGACAGTTATGAAGTGGCAAAGAAATAATTTCATGGTGTGGGGGGTCAGCATAGCATGAGGAACTGTATTCAAGGGCTGCAGCCTTAGGAAGGGTGAGAATCACTTTATCTAAAGGTAGGGTCCTTGGCTCAGTTCCCCAAAGGAAAGATGAAAGAGCGAGATAGGTGTGGGGAATAAAAGGAATCGAAGAAAGAAAAGCAAGGAGCAAGCAACCTCAGGGCAGAAACAAGGGCCATGCAAGCTATTCATGCACAAAGCTAAGTGACTAGCAGCTTTGCAGCCCTGAAGGACAGTGTCACAGAAATGATCCCGAGCTCTGTGGCCACTGCTCCAGCCTGAGGAGACGCTTCTCCAGCCTGGCTCCCAGCTTCTCACCTTGAGTAGCAACTGATACTTTGTTATTCTCTGAATGGGCTTGATGAGGAAGTCGCTAAGGGTCAGCCTTTGATTGATCTCTTGTTTCACCTCCTGAAACACAAAGATGCAAAGAGGTGAATGGCTCACAGCTAGGCCCTGAATAGTCAGGGTTCTTTCTAAAGGGTGGTATTGCCTCTTCCCCAACAGAAGAGATCCTGCTAGGCTGAGGAATCCACACCCTTGGAAGTGCGGGACATAGGAATGATATTAGAAATGAAGGCTCCCAATGCTTGGGACGCTGTGGATGGACTGAGTTCAAAGGTGCCAGGGACCAGCTGTGATGCTGGCTAGAGGCTGAGAACAGAAACTGACTATGAAACAACGGTACATCCTTTAAGCTTGGGGCAGGCACTTGGCAATATTTCTAGGGGCAGGTAGGGAAGAGTTGTGGACACGATCTGCTCAGTGGTCACGTGAGGACAAGAGCCTCCATAGACAGTCTGTGATGGAATCTTTCCACAAATGGAGGCTTCTCAGCAGAGCCACCTCAGCAACTCTTCAAGCAAAGGTGCATGTGGGGGATGGGCCTAAGAAGGTAACAGCCCCGTGGAGGCAGGGGCACCTGCTGATGGAGGATCTGGGGTATGTCTCAGTGCAGCTGTCTCGGCCTGAGCATCTCACCCCCAAGGGAATGGCTCACCTCAAAGTAGGAGTCGTATTCAGCCACGATGTACTCGGAGCGTGGCTTGTTCTGGCAGTACCATACATAGATGTGCAGCTTCCGCTCCTGGGACAGAAGAAAACGGGACCATCAGGGACCTTGGCTTTCCGCTCACTCCCGCTGCCCCTAGCCCCCTCCAGAGTCAAGGGCAGTTAAGGACAAGGAATGGGCCATGTTAAAGGATAAGGCAGGGCAGTGAAATGGCCAAATGTGGTAAAACAAAACGAAACGAAACAAAACAAAACAAAAAACCAGGGTGCTGAGAGAGAGCAAATTTAAGAAGAACTGAATTTCAAAATGAGCGTTTTGGCACGGGGTGGGTGGGTGGGGGATGGGAGCGTGTTGGCACAGGGCAGGGGATGGGAGATGGGAGACAGCTGGATTGACACTCACATGTTTAATGAAGAGCTGGGCCAATCTGTCTTGCTCTTGGATACATTTTTCCAGTTCAGCCAGGAAAAAGCTAAACGGGGAGAGAAGACGTCTTGAGGAGACACCGTCTCTCAGTGGTGACATAAATGACAGGAGTCTCCCCTCAAATACCCCGGCTCAGGTCAGACGCAAAGGGGCACATGCCCCACCCTCCGGGCAGCACATAACTCACTCTTTATGCCAGTCATAAATCTGGTGGATGTTTCCAAACACAATCTTGTCCTTCCCTCGCATATCCTCAGGGACCCCCTTCTCTTCTATTCTCTTCATGAAGCCCTGCGAGGCGGAGGTGACGGAGGTGGGAGGTGACGTTAGCAGCAGACTTTACAGGCGGAGGTCTGGGCCACGCCCCATCCCTTAGCACCCATGTTAGTCCGCACTCTCTGTGTGGACCTGAAGATAGCACTGTCGTGGTGTCTTCCACTCAGCTAGGCCCCACCGCCCTCTACATGCATTAAAATATCCCAGGAGGGAAAACAGAATCCGCCTCCACATTCTGTCTGAATTTGTAGCCTTTTTATTCTCATTTCAGCAAATTCCCAGAAAGTCGAATGGGTATAGCCATTAGGCTGGTGCACCTGGGCCCAGGTAAGGTCCAGATACACCCTACCCTGCCCTCTGCTTACCTCCACCACAATCCCCAGGTCCTTGACGTAGTCCTTCTCTGTCTGTACCAACTCATTCAGAACAAACCTGAGCAAGGGATAAGGACAGTGAGACGCCTACTCATCCCTAAGCAAGAGATCCCATCCCTACCCTCCAAGACAAGACCTCAGATGATCAGTAAGCTCTGATCCTCCTGCTTTCCCCTCTTGAGCGCTGAGGTTTGAGATGTAGGCTACCACAGCCCATTACGCACAGTGCTGGGTGGGGATTGAACCCAGGACTTTGTATACGCTAGGCAAGCACTCTGTGAACCAAGTCGCGCCCCATCTCCTCTTGTAGAAACATAGCGTAGAAACAACTGTAACTGCCTTTTTTTTTTTTTTTTGCCAAAGCCAAGTTATGAAAGCTTTGAGACCAAGGGATCAACACGAGACTTTTCTTTCTTTATTTTGGCTCCATTCTTATCTTAGCGAAAGAAGAAAGGCATTTGTGCGATAACTAGCCTTAAAAGGCTGCATCTGGGAGATGCAGATATAGAGCAAAGCTTCTATAACACATACTCGGCAGTTAGTCGGGAATGTATCCAAGCAAAATCCTCAGTCAGGGCCACAGACCTGGGGTTGGCTGCGGACATTCCACGTTCACACCTTTGAATATAGCATTTCCTACCCCAATATGGGACTGATAACCAAGGGCATTTGCTTTCTTGGACTCTGTGAATTACTTCCATCTCTTAGAGCATTTATTATATACCCGTTACCCCATCCGGGCTTTCTCATGCTTATAACGAGGCGAGAGTTATAAAATCCTATTATTTAAATCCTGAGAGAGATGGAAAGGCTCAGTGACCTGCCCAAGCCTACAAAGGAAAGAGCAGTAAATGTCAAGGGTCCAGAGATTATCTTTTTCTAGTAGCCTGCTGCCTAGGGAATGGCCTGGCCGGGCCTCCGGCATCCCTCAAGTCTCTATCCCGCTCCCTCATTCAGTTCAGAGAGTCAAACACCATACAGAAGACGCCATAGTTATGTGCAGGGCACAGAGGTCCTGTGTTCACAGGAGTCAGAAAGAATTGTGCCCGGAGGCACACCAGCACTTGTTTTTTGGCCCAAGTGACAGAAGGGATAACATTCTGGGATGTCAAAGAGGACTTGTAAGTGTTACAACCCAGCAACTATTCTAAACCCAGGAAGCGATTCATCTGAAATGCTTGTCCTACACAGCACAGAGGAGCTACTGAATCCCGGGTCCGGGACCTCGGAGCATACGGAGGAGGCGAAGAACACACGCTTTATCAGTGTGCTCAGTGTTCCCAGCTGGCTCCCTCCCTCCAACACATGAGCATGTGTTTCAGGCCACGGGAAGGAACTGGCAAGGAAAGACAGAAGCCTTTAGACGTATCTTTAGCATGGCCCAAGTTACTTCCTGAAAGAGAGCTGTAAGTGAAAACCCACAGGGGAGCGAGAGTGGGAATTCGGGGCTGAGATGGCCCTTTGGCGAGGAGGGCTCGTGCCCTGCTGCCAGGTAGCGAGCAGTATTTTTATCTTCAGTCGTTTGCTGACCAACGGAGGTTGTCTCGGTTTTTGAGTCTCTAGAAAAGGCCCGGTAAAGTACCTGGGAAGATGAGACGTGATCAGAGAATTCTAGCTGGTGTGGTAGGGAGCACGCCTAGTCTCCTAGTACTTGAGAGCCAGGAGAATCAAGAGTTTGAGGACAGCCTGGGATATATAACAAGACTCCTTCAGAAGACAAACCAGAGCTAGGCTGGTATAGGCGGTACGTGATTAACTGCCAAACCAACTGAAACTAATGCAACTCTTTTTCATCCCTACAGTAAAAGTCACTCACAAAAAGAACGTCTTCCTTTGCTCTACTTGAAAAATCTTCCAGCTAACAAATGGGCCTTAGATTAGTTACTTTTCTTTTTGTTATGACAAAATGCCTGACAAAAGCAACTGACAAATAAAGGAAGGCTCTACTTTGGCTCATGGTTTAAGCGGGTACACTCGGCCTTGGTGGGGAGGGCACAGCGGGGAGAAGCGGAAGCAGCTGGTCATATTGTATCCGTACAGATCAATGCTGGTGTTTAGCTCAGTCATTCCCCCATGGGATGATGCCACGCACGCTCAGGGCTGGTCTTCACAGACATACCCAGAGTTGTGTTTCCCAGGGGATGTTCATTCAGTCAGGCTAACAGCGAGGGTGAGCCATCTTGTATCTGCCCTCTTTCACACTGGTAGGGTTCGGGTGGCCTTCCACGGGGAGCTGTGAGCACGGAGCGTGCCTCTGCTGAGATCCTGCTCCTCCTGGTGAGGTCCTTACCTCTTCCTGCTCTCTGTGCATGGCTGGAACCACTTCAAACCACAGCACGGCCTTACTGGAGCTTGGTTCTCTTCATTCCACTCTATTTTAATTTCCTCTCTAGATTCCAACCTACTACTTAATTTATTTTGTTTGTCTGATTTCTCCCATTAGAATGTAAACGTTGCACGGGTGAAGACTTTCTGTTGTTGCTGTTGTTTGTCTTATCCCGTTGGTGGGACAGATGTGCTCAGCAAGCATCTGGTGAGTGATGAGTGGCTGAAACTTCAGGGCAGCAAGCCCACAGTCAGCCTCTCCCTCCTTCCATACAAATCACACTTGTTTTCCTCTTCTCTCCAAGTGGCTCTCGTTTAACTCGTGGGTGTCCTCCTGCCATCGCCTGATTGAGCCTCCAGTGTCTACACCTCTGCTTCTAGCCTCTTACAACTGAACACCAATGTACCTGCCCTTTCATGTCTGCCATGAAGTAGAGCAGGCTAGAGAGAGGACATCAACAGTAAGAGACATTCAAGAGAGTTTTCAAGAGAGTTTAGGATGTGGAAAGTGGAGGGTTTGCTGAGAGGCCAATGAGAGGAGTCAGTTTTCAAGAGAGTTCAGGATGCGGAAAGTGGAGGGTTTGATGAGAATCCAATGAGACAAGCATTAGTGCGGCGGGCTAAGGAGCAACAAATGTTTCTGCCTTGTTATAGCAAAATCAAACGATAACCTCATTTGGATAATGACAAGTGCTGTTAAGGTCCATTCAGTCAGAGTGACAGTCAAGGAGACTGGCTTTTCCAAAAACCACCTGTCATCTCACAGATGGCTTCCTTGACATAAGCCGCGCTTCATCTTGACAAAGGTCTAGGAGCCAGTTCTAATCCTCCAATTCCAACTAGTGTAACAACCACAGGAGAAGCTAGGGAAGGGCCTGTGCTGTGCAAGGCCCAGGAAACTTCACTTTGGAGATGACAGCGCATTCACATAATTCCTGGGGTCCTTCTGACCTGACCCTCAAGAAGTTCTGGGGGTAAACACAGGTGTTAGTTTACATGACACTTACTCCTCTCCAGTATGCGGTGACAGCCCTGCTTTGATACAGGCTCTTGCTATGATGTTACCACTTTTGCTTCCAAGGAGACAAAGCCCAAAATGTTTACTTTGTCTATCTGCCAGCAGCCAAAGGACTTGGCCTCAGTTATTTCTGCTCGGTTTTATGTTTGTGGCCTGGATAAAGAGCGATGGATGTAATAGAGAGCAGAAGACAGACAATAAGACAGGACCCTTCACATCTGTCTAGCCCACTCTGAGATCAACCTCACACACGGACAACCTCACACACCGAGTTACTGGAAGCTTGCCTCCAGAGGAAGGAAAGGAGAAAAATTAAGTTCTGGCGGAGTTTCGGTTCTATTTTGCTGATGTCCAGTGTGGTCTTCACTATCTCAAACACCAGGACACTGACTTCCCATCGAGGTAGGGAGCTCAAATCTTACAGAGCATGTGGGTTTTTGCAAGATGCAAACTGCATCTTTCCTCTAGTCAGTCAAAGTGAGGGGAGGTTCTTGCACAATAAAACCTACAAATGGATGTGAGATTAAAGACCTGGGAGAAGAAGCAAAAACGGGCCCCACCTAGCAGCACGACCTTTCCTATGCTTCTTTTGCCCACATTCGGGGAGCATCCCCTCAGACATCTCCACTGGACCTCTGCCACAGCCAGGGACTCTGGTGCTGTGGACCCAGCGTAACCATCCACCTATTCTCTGAATTCTATTGTTTTCATTTTTTTTTTTTTTAGCATGTTTTACAGCTGTATTAGATCTTGGTTATAACCGTGACAGCGACATCACAGAATATTCCCTCAGACCAAAGCTTCATGGAGGTGGTGCCAAAGTGGTCCTATTGATGGTCAGTGTTGCGCTGTACAGGCCTGGCCATTCTCCCTTAGAAAGGATGAGAGTAACAGACCGACAGCACGGGGCTGCCCGTCTAGTGCCCCGCCCCTGGCTTCTGTCCAGCACACAGGATAGGGTGGTGGGGCCACTTACATCCTGCCTCTCAGAGCTTTGGCTTTCTGTTCTTCTTCCAGGTTTCTAGGAGGTGTGGGAGGGGTCATGGCCTCATTCAGGCAGCCGGTAGGGTCCTTCAAACTCCCCCGGTAAGAGCCTCCTTCCAGAGTCTAGAAAGAGAAAGAGAAACAGCCTCAGAGTGAGCACCGGAAAGTTATTTTTGCAAGCCCTGTTGTCTTCCCAGCCTAGTCGCAGGCAATATGAAAGCCAGGAGCAAAGGCTGTTCTCTCTGAACCACAGTGGTGCACTAGGAGACCGGAGTCTTCCACCTTCCTACAGCCAGGAGTGGCTGTCCATAATCAGGGCACAGTAGGCTTCCGCATGAAAAGGGCACACCAGAGACCCATGTGATCAGAGCACACTGGGCATCCATGTGCCACCAACTGCCCAGACACAATGAAATTGTCATGGCGACTTATCTCTGAGAGAGGGTTCCAGCAGGAAAGAGAGCAAACCACTGCGATTCTATACCAAATAAGGCATTGGGAAGAGAAACAGTTGTAGGACCACTTGGTGCAAATTGATAAGCCAAGGGAAGTGACAGGCCTAGGAGGTGGAAAGCATACTTTGTTATATTAACTGCAAGGCTTGGGAAGAAGACTCTGACAGCCAACAGATGGAGCCTTTTCTAAAAGCATCTTTCTTAATGCTATTTACCAAGGGCTCTCTCTCACGCATCCTTATTTCCATTAATTAAAGTGCCACATAAGGGGCTTACTTACTTGAGAAAAGTTAAGTAAGTGGATTAATACAGTGATCTAGAAGCAGCGAGAAAAGGAGCCTGACATCTGACCCCAGATCTGATGAACACAGAGTGCTCTCGTGGACCTGAAACTGTCCACTGTAACGCTGGATTTTCACATCAGATCTCAGACCCTTTTAGCAAATTTCTAAGGGACAGGAATAAGACTTGTACAAACTCCAGCCAACATTCAGAGTGCTCCACAGTGGTGAGTGTCTCTCCACGGCTGGCACTTGTGACAGTAACATATTCAGGTTGTTACACACTCGAGTTGTAACTGGAAGTTAGCAACATACTCTTTGGGGCCAAACTAACATTTTAATGTGTCAAGTTGATTGGCTTAACGTATGTTTAGGGTACCATTTAGGTCTTTTTCAAATTAATTTTTTGACAGACTCATATGTACCTACAATGAATTTTAGCTCTTTTCACCCCCTGTTACACTGTCTCATCCCCATCCCCTCCCCAGCTGAAACCCTTCTTTCCCAACAAGTCTGCCTCCCACTTTCTCTAATCTCTGTGACTCATGAATGAATGAATGAATGAATGAATGAATGAATGAATGAATGAATAGGGCTGCTTCATGAGCATAGGTGGGAGGTTATTTACTTGGGTAGGAACAACTCATCAGTGGCTACACCACTGAAGAAAGTGACATTCCTCCCAAGTAACTGTTAATAGATTTGGGGGAGCAGGGTTCAGGAGGCCTTTCCTGTTTCATGATGAACCATTCCTGGGGCCAGTCTTGTACAGGTCTTGACGGATGATCATGGCTGCTTTGAGTTCCTGGGTGCAAGAGCTATGCCATGTCCAGGAGACGATGTTCTGCAGCATTCCACCCCATCTTCCAGCCCTTGCATTCTTTCCCACCCCTCTTTTCCCTGAGCCTGAGAGCCAGGCTGTATGCAATACAAGTGCCCGGGGGATCAATCAGTAGACGCAATGAGGGAAACAGTAATCCCAGAGATCAAGGTCAGGGTGGGCATCCACAGCACAAGCATGAAAGATGAACGTTAACTACCCAAGGCGCCTGACTATGCCAGCCCCTTGGAAGGAAAGACTTCAGTTAGCAGTCTTTGGAAACACCAGTCCTAAGACACAAGTAATGAACATCAAAGGTATCGACACCAAGGTAGTAGAGCTAAAGGCTGTGCCCTAGTCTTAAATAGTCCACACCCGAGAACATCCAACACTAACTCTCTTAGCTGCTGTATTTCAACAGAAGCCAAACAGTGGCAGGAAAGAACATTCCAGAGAAATGAAACAAAGTAAAATGTGGTATCCGACAGGAGAAAAGATGGAGAATAGTAAGACTTGGATCTTCAGAACTTAATGTTTCACAGTGACATCAGCCTTCTCCCGCAGTCCCTAAATTATCAACTGTGCCAAGGGTCAAGCACGGATCCGTCGCCAACACTAGAATTAAAAGTACAGACGCTGTCTTCCAGTTTGAGAGAGACAACTGCTTTCCACTTGACATAAAGGTGTTTACAGAACAAGTGATCAACTGTGGAAGCTGTTATATCCACAGCAGCAGTATAGGCTAAAAATAAAGGAAGGTCGAGAAGGGTTTAGCTACATTTATAGATACAGGATCTGTAACCTGCTATTAAGGAAATTAGAATGTCTGGTGCCGAGGCTCGGCAAAGCCAGTGGACAGGCAGCTTTCCAGTGTGTGCCCCTGGTGCCGTCACCAGACGGGCTCCAGCACAGATGGACCCAGCTGGTGATGGATCTGATTAGTACCTTTTACTTCCCATCTCTCCCCACTGTCCTGTGGTGGCCTTTGTTCTGTGGCCTGAAGGCTGATGGGAAGGTGAATGTTGGACCCAGCGAGCAGCCTATATCACTGCCTCCAGGGTGCATGGCACAAGCAGCTTGGCTTGGTCCAATCTGTCCACAGGGTGAAGGGCTTTTGGAAAGTCCAAAGTGTCGTGTGGGAAAAATCTGCCTTTCTCTCTTGATCTTGTACGTGCAAAGCAACTGGGTTATCGCTTGGGGAGGGCTCTGGGACAGAGTCAGACAAGTGACACAGTGAGAAGAAAATTAAGGGCCGGGCTAAGCTCTTAGGCTGGGCAGCCTGCCTGGAATGATGGAGCGGACTCTCTTATTTTAAGTCATTCCAGAGTGACCCTCTAGGAGGGCTTAGCTGCCTGTGCTGGAGTTGGATATAGGGATCAAGCTTACGGCAACTCTGGGTGACCTGACATCAGTGTTGTCCCCAGGAGGAAAGAGACAGTGAAGTGGTTGTCAGTCTGTCTCCACAGTAAAGACTTCTGTCCCACCTGTGGTTCAGGGATGCAATATCCAGCAGGTCAAAGGAAAAGCGAACAAGGAAGGAGCACTGCAAGTCCCTGTAGCCAGTCCGTTTCTTTGCAGAAATGCAAAGGAGATTCAAATAGGTGGCGTACTGTAGAGGAAGGCCACTGTGCTGGTGAAGTGAGCACATTTCTTAGTCCCTGGGTTTTGGGTCACATGCCCATAAAATGCTCTTCCTAGAAGGTTCCTTTCTTTCTCCCTGCACATCGTTCATTACACAGCATTGTAATTAATGACGATCTGTATATGAAAAATGGAGCATCTACTATATTACATGCTGACTACTCGGGGATGTTGGAGAAATAAGAGTCTCAGGCTCCCTAATCTAACCCACACTGGGTGTTCAGACAGGAGAAACGTGTAGGGCAACAGAAGGGGCAGCTGGCTCCGTAGTGGGAGGGTGAGGAAAATGAAAGACTTTCTGGGAAAGGCAAAGGTGAGTGAAATTATCCCTGGTGTCCCGAGGGACTGGATCAGGACTCCCTGGGATCCCTAGATCCAGGGATGCCCAGCTCCCTCATAAAACGGCCTTGTGTTTCCATATAACCTCTGTTCATCCTCCTATATAGTTAACATATTTCTACAGTATTTACAGTACCGACTACAACGTAAATGCTATGTAATGATTGTTATGCTGTCTTGCTTAGGGAACAAGCAAGAAAAAGTCAATTACTTATTCAGTGCAGATGCAATTTCTCCCCAAAGATTTTTTTGCTCTGTGGTTGGGTGAATCCACAGAAAAGAAATCCAGGGATGTGAAGGACTGGCTATTCTGAGATTTAAAAAAGGAAAAAAAAAAAATATCACTGGATATAGAACATTCCTGGCAGGAACTGCACTGAGAAAGGTCACGGAGTGAAGCCACATTGGACCAGCTGAAAACCTGTTGCAGGTAGAACTAGATACGTGAGGATCTGGACTGGCAGAAGATGATGCTAGTGAGTGTGGTACATGTGTGTATGTGGGAGGGGATGGGTGCTAGTGAGCTGGGATGGGTGCTAGTGAGTATGGTGTGTGTGTGTGTGCTTGGGAGTAGGGGTAGGTGCTAGTGAGCTAGTGAGCCGTATAGTCAAAAAACTGAGGTGTCGGATTTCCAGGCGAGCGATATTGCAGATTGGTGACTCTGGGTTTTAGCTTTTTGTTGGAATTCTAAACTTTCCTGTTCTGATCCCCAGGAACCCTTGCCAGAAGGGTAAGGCCGGATGGCCCAGCCTCTGAAAACATGTACCTGCAGACTGGATATGGTGGGGCCATTGCTTTATTTCCTCTAGATTCTGAACTTCTGCTAACTCGGGGCGGGGGGGGGGGGCTGCTGACCAACCAAGTTGAGGGATGTAAAGGGACAGTAAAACACAGACACAAACATAACCTGACCTGAGCCACACTCTGCCACGAGGCTGCCCCTGAGAGGTGAGTGATCGCCAAGCAGAACGGCCGGAGGGTAGCAGCCTTGTTGAGGCCACCGGGGAGGCTAAACATGTGCGGCCTCTGGCCAGCCTCACTTCCCTGTGTGGGGGGAGGGGGAATTATCAGGAAGCATCTCCTGGGCTTGGGTATGCCACCTACAGGTACAGGGGCCTTCTTCCTGGAGGCTCAGTCCCATGTCCCAGGCAGGTGGCAGAGCCCCAGGAGCTCCAGGCCATAGTAAACAGACAGAGAAGATTCTTAAATGGCCAGGGAGCTATGGCGCCTTAGACTTGAAGAATAAGCTCAAATGGTATCATTAATTAAACTATTCTCCTATAACATCACCCTTCACGTACCATCAATCTCCTGGCAGCCGAGTACTGAGTTTCCACGTGCCCACAGTAGGTCATGGAAGCAGGAGACAGCACAGTTCTTTTTGATCGCTCCAAGAGCTAACATCTGTAAGCGCCTGCTTATCAGTGTGTGAAACATGGCCACGCCTGTGCAATCATCTTTACTCTCTTCAGATTAGATTCAGGCCAACAGATTCATCATCGCCATCAGGAGGGGCCAAACAGATCAACTCACTTTCCAGAGCAGACAGGGCACTTCTCTAGGATCACAGGACTAAACCTGGGCCTTCCAGTTGCTCACATACCTGCTACCAGTTACAAAGCCACGGCTGCTGGAGAATGAAAGGTCTTATCAAGACTCACATGGGGGAAGCAGAGAAAGTGTTTGGTTCTGGCTCAGAGTTTAAAACGGGACCCAGGAAAAGCAGATTAGTTTTGCTGGGGCAGGTGTGGGCGTCCTCTCCTGGTAAACAAATACACAGGCTGAAGACAAGTAGGCCAGTAAGAAGTCTGAAGGGCCCATGGTGCCCAGGACGTACCAGGGAGCTCTCTGGGGATTTGACCTGCACTGGAGGCAAGCCTGCCAATCCTACTTTCATTCTCTCATAGCAGCTTTTGGGCAGCGGAAGGGGAACCATGCTGCACTCATGACCAACATACTACACTGGGACAGCTCTGGGACCTAAGACTTGGGGGAATCTCACACCTCCTCGAGCTAGGGAGCCAAATAAACTCCAAGTGCAGGATTTGATGCCATTGCTTGAACAATCAGTAGAAAAAGCAGACAGGCTCTGGACTAAAATCCTGGCATATTGGAAACTCCTGTCAAATGGAGTCAGACTCTTAGTTGGAAAAGAACTCTGTTCTTTCTGCCTCATGCCACAATAACAGCCCCTCCAGGTCCAGGTTCTGTCCTCTACAGCAAGCGTTAGGCCAGCCTTCTGTTCCCGCAATAGGGCAGACAGCCTTCCTCACGTGTCTCTCCCCAGACTTGATCTCAGTTTCTTCAACTTTCATTCAAATAACACAGAGCTCAGGGTACTGCCTACCTCTTCCAGGGCCCCTCCAGTTCTGCCGAGAACACCCTAGAGGACTGCATTTGGAATTAAAAGATTACTCACACGTAGCTCGGGAAGGCGTGGCTGAATGGCTGGGAGTGCTAGGACACCTTTGGCTCCGGACCTGCACTCTGAACTTTGACCAGACAGGTCTGGGACGCTGTCATCCACATAAACACTGAACCTTGATTGGACAAGTCTGTGACACTGCTGCCCACTTTGGTGGCTTCTCCGCTGCTGTGCTCCATCAAATAAACCCCAGCTTTGACACGGACAGCTAATGAGGAGTAAGCAGGAATACATCTTGGAGGTAACAATGCAACTTGGCGTTCTCAAACATGGCTGAACTAGCCCTCGCTTACTGTTGCTATGTGGCTACACCACAGTGGGATGGGAAGGAAAGAAGGAGAAAAGAAGAAGAATCAAATTTTGGTGAGAAAATTCTGAGACACCAAACCACTGCTCCCTCACTCTTTTCTTAATATGGGTTTGGTTTCTTACGTTATGCCAAAGAAATCTCCGTGATTGCGGGCTCCATGTAGCTCTTCAGGGAGTAATTATTGGTGGGAGACGTTAACGCTCTTCTTATGGTAAATTCACCACAGAAAGGGCGTTTATTCAGTAGCCATTTATTGAGAGGGCGATACTCCCTTTTCTCTGGGACATTTGCCCCCGTGGGGCATCCCAATAGTTTCACTCAGACACACTGACCACATAAACCAGGGACCAACAGTGAGAAGGTCAGCAATGATAAGAATAAGGGTAAAGGTCACCCCAAATAGAAGCAAATCCGGATCTTTGGAAACAAGTGTTCATGAAGAACTTATTAAAGGACTACTATCTATTAATGCAAGAAAAAAAATAATACTGCCTTAAATAACTTGCGAGCAGGCGAGACAAGTCACAGCATTCAGCCATCTGAAGGACAGCAGAGCTGCCTCTCACAGCATGAAGCTTTGGAACTGCCGTGGGACTTCAGAGGAAATCTGGGCAGGTCTGGCAAGGGAGGCCTTTGTGAGGGATGAGATTGAGAGGGACCCCTGAAAGACTACTGCGCATTAGATAAGCAAAGAGAGGGGGAACGTTCCAGAGAAATGGGGGCGATAGGAACAAACACTTGAAAGAAGAAAAATAAGCCTGTGACATTGTAAAGCCAACATAGTGCCCCCCCCCCCAAAAAAAAAAATCCAAACGCAGGGAGGGCAGGGAAAGAAGGCAGGAAAGTGGATAGCCTCCAAGCACTAGCCTTCCTACCAAAACCGCCATCTACAGCCACCATCTGTGCTCTAGACTGAATCATCCGGCAGCTTGCTCCAGTCCCCCACCAAGTGGAGGGGCATTAATGGTGGAAGAGCAGAGACCCAGCCGAATGAGTGGCGTGGACGCCAAAGGACGCCAGGAAGATGCTTGAATCACTGTCCTATCGCTTACGCTCATAAAAACATGGGGCCAGAGGGACAGCCCCATCCGGGTGAGCTGCCTGGGTAGCAGCATGATTGGCACACCCATCCTGAGCCAGCTCAGGCTAATGACCCTCCCTTCTCGTACTGTGACTGGCCCATAAGACAGGCACAGGCTAGACCAGGTGTTAGCGGCTGGTGTTTGTGTACCCCCCTGTGATAGGGACACATTTTGGTTCTCTTACTTTCTTGTGGCAAGGTCACTCAGAACTCCTTTACAGTCAGTGGTTAAATTTCTAAGACCCGGTAAACTAGAAAGTCTCTAAACGAAATTGCCTGGTTCTTTAAAAAGCCGGATCCATCCTCTGTCTCCACAGCACATGACACTGGCTTCGGGGCTAACCCGAAACACAGCCGTCAGTGGCTGAGTGCCACGTGTACACCATGTGTCTAAGGACCATTTGGTCAGCTCAGTGAGGTGTATTTGCTTCAGAAACTTTTCACCTTCCGTCCACCTCCCATCCCTAAGAGGCCCTGCTGCCTCCCCAGGTTGATCCCCACACAAAATTGAAAAGGCCCCTGGGGCGGATGTTTTGGAAAGCACCATCGCATGAAATTGGAATAAGTGAAATAAGGACGTGGCTGGCTGATGTGAGGTCCTGGGAGCCACGTGTAGGTGAGAGGCAACACAGAACGGCCTCCAGGATGGGCCACTTACCAGCTTGCTTTTGACCAACTTTTCTATTGCACTGACAAGGTCTGCAGCAGTTGGTACTTCAGTGGAGGCCTGCCGGGCTGCTAGCAAAGAGGAGGACTGCAAGACATCGGACAGCAAAGGAAAAGCAGATTAGCAAGAAGCGAGGAGCGGCAGTTAGGAAGCAGAGCAGACAGTCCAAAGCTTGCAGCAGGCCAGGAGGGCACAGCTTTGTGTTTACAGAACAGAGACGACAGAGGGAGATGGGGGTGGATAGTGGAACAGAGGTAGGCCTGCATATCCCTTGTGAGGAATTCTGGTCAGTGACAAAGTAAGGCCGGGCCTGGTTCTCCTCAGAGGCTGAGGGGAGGGGGGGTCACTGGATCCCCCAGGAAACCCACAGGCAAGGACTATGCCTACTGATAGCAGAGCAGAGGGAACTGCTTTGAGGGAGATCAGCCTTTTGTGGGAGCCGGATGCTCTTCTGTGGTCTGGAAGGCACCAACAATTCCAGACTCAAATGTGTGTGAAGGAGATAAAACCCTTGCTCCTAGAGCCTTAGCTCTAGATTGTCGCTGCTGCGTCTCAAGTGGGCTTGATACCTTTCCCCTATCTTCTCCTTCTCTTTCCTTCTCACTTCTACCCCCACCCCCCTTCTGGCGCTGGTAAGGCTCCCAAACGTAAGGACTAAAAGTTGTACATCCCATGCTGGGGCTCCCTGAGACCACCCTGCTCACAGCAAAGGGAGGGTCCACGACAGGCCTCTCTGTGCCTTTCCCCTGGACAGGTGGCAGGGCTTTGAGCAGTGGCTGTTTGCATAATGGCTGAGTATCTCTCCCACACACTGAAGGAGTCTTTATTAGTCCGCTTGCTTTTTCCTTCTCCCATCGTCCTGCGGGGCAGCTGGGGGAGAGGCCTGTGTGCCTCTGGGCCTGTGCATCAGGGCTGAGGGCAGTGGTGTTCCCAGGCTGGAACAGGAGGAGAACGAAGAAAGAAAGAGCAATGTCCTGGGTTTGGCCAGGCATCACTCGATCCCTTTAGGTAAGGGAAGAGTTTAAAAAAGGACTTGTTAGTCTCTGCTCCTAAGATTGGGGGAGATCAAATGAATGCAATGGAGAAAGAGATAATTTGTCCTTCCTCTTTGAGGAGAATGTAGGAAAAATTTCTTAGTTTGGAAAACCAAGTTAGCCTCTTTGATTTTCGGTCATCTTACTGCTGGGAACTCATTTAAGGGTCAGATGTCACAAGGACAGATGACGGATCTACAAATTTTCTTCAGGGGTTATTACTCAGAGGCACAAAGACCGGAAACACCTTAGGCTGTCCCACATAGGGCCGGTCATGACAATTACGGAGCATAAAGTCAGTAAAATATTCTCTGGTTACAGTCATATGGGCAAAACTACTAAGACTCTACAAAGCGGGAAGAGAGAAAGCATCGAATGTGCTATGCCCATAGCGTAAGTGGAAAACATCCATGCACGTGAGCAAAGGACAGACGGCACGGAGAACAAGGGAGTCTCACATTAAACGGATGAACTTTAAGTTCAAGTTCCTGCCAGGGCTGGTGCGGCACACCTGGAATTTTGACACTCAGTAGGCAGAGGCAGAAGGATTGAAGCTGGCCAGGCCAGCCAGGGCTCGTGGGACTCTGTTTCCAAACATCAAAACTGTTTCAATAGGTTCAGCTGTACTTGCTAGAGGCACTGAGACTTAGTCCAACCCCAAATACCTCAACAAAAACCAAGTAGACAGAATCAAGCAAGCCAGTCTGGGGAAAGCGGATGTGTCTAAGATGGGGCCACGTACTACCTCCAATTAAGAAAAGGGCCACCTAGATGCCTGCAGTAAATCAGGCATTGATGTACTCTCCGTTACAAATTATCCAGGAACCACCTAACACCCCTTCATCCCCAAAAGGACCAGGAGAGTGCTCATGACCTTTCTGTTTTACGCAGGTAGGAACCTGGGAACTCTACCCGCCCCTAACTAGTACTGTCCATAGGACATTTGACAAGGGTGGGCGGGGAAGCCAGCAGGCTAGTTCTCATAAAGGTGAAGGGCAGTCATCTCCGCCTCTGGGAATCCCTTTGGACACAACGTCATGCTTCTGCTTTTTTTCTCCCCCCCAACGGCCCAGAGTCAACTGGCCCTAGAAACTGCCCCAGCATCTCTGTAGAAAGGAATACAACTGTAAGCTTCCTAGGTTGAGTACCATGGCAGGCAGCCATATCGCTATCCCTGGCTGTTCCTCTGGCCTACACGGAGGAAGACCTTGAACATTTATTATGGTTAACAGCCAAGCGCAGAGCAGACAGAATCAAAATCAGAAATGCTGGGACATCCATCGACAGGGACTATGAAGTCTGGCACCCATACACGCTTGGCGTCCCTACTCAAAGGAGGCTTCCCCGGTGCAGGGCACAGGGCAGAGTGCAGTCAGAGCCAGAGACAGCCAGGCAAGCCGCCGCCGCCGCTGCCACCGCCGCCGCTGCCGCCGCCGCCGCCGCCACCACCACCACAGAACGACACTCCAGAAGGTATCGGCAAGTGCTAGAACTTCCAACTACAATGGCCGCCGTGACAAGGACAAGCCACTATGCAAGAAGGCAAGAAAAATCCAGTGGAGCACAGGCCTGGCTGTGAGGAGAGCAAGGAAACACCACACAATAAAAATCTCCAGTTGGGCATGGTAGCTCACGCCTTTAATCCCAGCATTAGAGAGACAGAGGCAAGAGGGTCTCTGTGAGTCAGGGGCCAGCCTGGTCTGTATAGCGAGTTTCTGGCCAGGCCAGGCCAGGCTACATAGTGAGACCTTGTGTCAAAATAAGAAAAGCAGCCCCATGGTGCAGGTCAGTCGGCACCACTGCAGTCAAGCCTCTGTCTGCTCAGGAACAAGGAGAATGACCTGACCACCGGGGCATTCGGGGCATAGTGGACACGGACCTTTCCAACACCAGTGAGCAGAGCATTTTACAAAACAAAGGGCTGTACACGGTCATTTGGCATGCTTTGCTTTTCCGCGCTTGACAACAGCCCTTCCACTAAGCTTAACTATCCCCCGTGCCGAATGGCTCGGAAGAAACCGTGATGAGACCTTTAGAGCCAGAGGCAGAAGACAGCTAAAACACAGGCTGGACGTCAGGCATTAAACAACGATTGCCTCCTGGAGCCATCACAGGTTCCTTTTAGCGACGAGCAGTTCCTTGCAGGGTCTGCCGCCTGCAAGCACAGAGCTGAGGGGCCCTTGATCAGGAGTATCCGCTTCCAGGGAGACTCCCGCTTTAACCGGTCTCTGCGCATCCCTACACTGCCCAGAACAAGGCCAAGCCTCCACGACCGTGGGGGAGGACACCTGCTAACCGACAGCATGTATGTCACCGGGGGTTCACGAGCAGAAAGCACGGATGGGGAGGGCAGCACTGCCCCCCCCTCAGGGAGAGAAATCTCAGCGGGGGTCCTACCATCTCATCCTGGGTCGGGTCGTTGTCAAAGATCTTCATGGGTGGAGGGAGTGGGGTGTGTGACTCTTCATCTGGCTCATCTTCACCCCAACCCTTCTTGCTCTTCTAGAACAAAAGAACATCATTAGGGACTGCTGCACCAACAAAAGACGCCAATAATTCAGAACTTGACATTAAAAAAAAAAAAATCTCAAGGAGAAATAGTGAAAGTTGGAGAACTTTTTTTTTTTTTTTGCAGATTTTTTAAAATTATTATTATTTATTACAATTTATTCAATTTGTGTCCCGGCTGTGGCCCCCTCCCTTGTCTCCTCCCAATCCCACCCTTCCTCCCTCTTCTCTCCCATGCCCCTCTCCTAGTCCACTGATAGAGGAGGTCCTTCTCCCCTTCCCTCTGACCCTAGCCTATCAGGTCTCATCAGGACTGGTTGCATTGTCCTCCTCTGTGGACTGGCAAGGCTGCACACTCCAGGAGAAGGTGATCAGAGAGCCTACCACTGAGTTCATGACAGAGAAAGCCCCTGTTCCCCTTACTACGGATCCCACTTGGAGACTGAGTCTATGGGCTACATCTGAGCCGGGGTTTTAGGTCCTCCCCATGCATTGTCTTTGGTTGGGGTATCATTCTCTTCAGGGGCCCTAGGGCTCAGTTTTTATGGCTCTGTTGGTCTCCTTTTGGAGTGTTGGAAGACTTTTTAAATCACATTTTCCCTCACTTCCCAACCCCAACTACCCCCGTGCTACCCCACGAGGGTCCAGGATGGCCTTGAACTCATGGTTCTTAGTCAACATCCTGGATACTTAGGGATTACAGGGATGTGTGTGCCACCATGACAGGCCTAACTTCAAATTTTTCTGAAGGACTAAATTACTATCCAAATCTCAGCAGGGTTCTGTGCCTTTTCCAACTTGAGAAATGACAGAATTACAAGACAGAGTCTGGTTGTGCGTTGGAAAGACATTCTTAGCCTCCCCAGTGATCAGTTAATTATGCAGATAAAACAGGTGTTTTATTCCCCAAGCCAAAATGCATCCCCTATATTTTTATTACAGAATCTCAGCTCTCCAAGAACTCTAGAGATCACCCAGCCTAACTTCTTGGCTAAAACCCAGTTCTCTGAGTTCTCTGTGACTAATGGGAGGTCGGAAGGTCTCGTGGAGGCCCATTACATCATCACCGGCTGTCTCTAACATCCCTTACTGGGCGGAAGCCTTGTCCACTGTGACATCCATGTGTTTGCTCTTCATAGCTATTTGTTGGAGATAAGATCCCACTGTGCTTAGGCAAACCCTGGCTTGCCTAATACTCAATATGTAGAATGAGATGGCCTCATAGAGATCGGCCCTCTGCCTCCGGAGGGCTGGGGCTAAAGGATGTGCCACCATGCCTGACGCCTGCAGCATCCTTTACGGGTGACATTGCTCAAACACTTGACTGCGGCTCAGCCTCTGGTTTTTCAGAGTGATAGTGTCGGGACTTCAGCAGAGGCAGGGGGTCGACGACCTCCTTTCTAGTCAGCACCCTATCTGTGGAATCTGGCAAATCCTTGTTCCTGTCTATTCGATGGCCTCAGTGCCTGTCAGTCTGTGAACGGAGGACAAATCACAGCAGTCAAGACTCAAGAATGCAGAATTCAAGATGACGTACTCCTAGAGATGGCAGACCCGCTTGGTTATGTGACTGTGAGGAAAGCGTGTCAGAGGTCTCCTGTGGCAGAAGTGAGCGGGCCCTGGTACACACCTCATCAGCGCTGTCTCCCTGAGGGGTCGTCTCATCCCCAGGCTTGGGGGATCCCAGGTCGAAGCTCTTCCTCCCATCGCGTACTTTTTTCTGCTTTTTGATGTTTCCATCCGCTTTCCCACTGTTGAGCCGGCGCACGGGGCTGGTCAGCCACTTTTTAAGGGTGTTGGTGGAGCGCTTGGGACCAGGAGAGCTGTGGATGGAGTTTAAGGAGTGCTGAGACTGCAGGTTGGCCACGGACTCGGACTTGCCTCCATTTTCACTGGCAGAATGAGAGTATGAATCTGAGGAGGAAAGACAGATAGGAGCCTCCTGTCAGATGCTATTAAAGAAGCTCTCGGACTGTTGGGGAAGGCAGCTTCCCCTTCAGGAAGGTAGGTAGTGGGCCAACTGTGGACCCGGACAAGAGAACAGCAGTAACAGTTGACACTGATTCAAATGTTCACACGTAAGATGCCATTCTAGGTTTCATATTCTGAAGGGAAAATACAATAGACCGTGACAACACAAAAGAAGGAAAATGTTAAGTATCATAGATAATGAGAAGAGCTATGCTAAAAAAAAAAAAATGAGGTTGGGCTGCGTAGCGGTGCAGCACATCTTTAATCCCAGCACTCGGGAGCCAGAGGCAGGTGGATCTCTGAGAGTTTGAGGCCAGCCTGGTCTACAGAGTGAGTTCTAGGACATCCAGGGCTACACAGAGAAACCGTGTCTGGAAAAACCAAATAATAACGATGATGACAAGAATGATAATGGGAAATGCAGTGGGTAGGATGTGGGGTACGGCAGGGTGACATCAGCACAGTGAGCAAGGGGGACGGTGTTAGAGTGGAGGTCAGCAGAGCAAAAGGGACTGGACCACCAGAACTGGGTGGCTAATCTTATGACACCTTCGTTTTCACCCATGAGGAAAACTCTCAGAAGATGGGTACCATCTATCATGCATACTAAAAGGTCATCCTTATGTCTAACTGTGGACAGTGGAAACAGACTGCTTAGGAGGCCACCGTATCCCTTTCAGCTGAGGGATGCTGGCGGCCGCGAGAAGGGATCAGATTCTGAATGTCTGTTTTGACAGCAGAACAAGCAGAGCTTTCTGACCGCGTGTGGCGTATGAGCCAGAAGAGTCAGAATAACTCGGGTGTCGCCCGGAACAACCATTAGGGTAAAGTTTTTGAGGCGGGGCAGAGTATGGGAAGAGCGGCTTTGAGGGTAGACTGAAAGGAGGTCAGCTGTGGCCTTCAAGTCTGAAGCTGGCGGGGGAAGGGGGGGGAGGAGAAGGTACTGTGGAGCTGGAGGTGACTGGGGATCGTCACAGTGAAGAGAGGTCCCGGAAGCCATGAGTGAAAACACCAAGGGGCCTCGGGTGTGGGGAAGGGAGATGTTCGGAAACTCAGCAAGAAGCAGGGGGATGAGGAGGCCAAAAACGAAATAAATAAAAATTTAGAAAGAGAGGCGGGAGGAAACGAGAGCAGTAGCTGACGGGGAGGTTGCATGCGGAAGGGTGTTTGCACGGAGGAAGATCTCGAGATGTCGTAGGTCAAGAGTACGGACCAAAGAATTAAGCCGTAAACTTAGTTACAGAGACGTCACTGGTGACTTTGCAAGAAAGCAGCTGGAGTGTGATGGAGGGGCGAGCTTGATTACACGGAGAGGCAGAGAATGGGCGAGAGGAAGGCAACTGAGAGCACGGAGAACTTTTTTGTTTTGTTTTAAAGGGACAATGATTGGAGATCAAGGGAGTTTGTTCTGTTCTTTCAAATGGGAGAAATCAGCACATTGTCTGGAAGTTGTTAGGCCATTTGTCCACTATCTCGGTGCTTTAATGAACTTGGAATAGCCTAAGCATCTTATTTAGTTCTCTGACAACAGGCATGGGGGTGGGCGGGGGTGGGGTGTGGGGGTGGGTGGGTGGGGGTGTCTTATTATCTTTATTTCACGGAAGAGGAAATTGCCGGTTTAGAGATGTCAGTCAATTTGCCCAAGGACATACAGCTCCTTGGGACAGGGTGAGATCAGTATGCCATTCAGCCAGACTAGAGCGATAAACCACGCTACTGGCCCTTCATGCTTGTCCATGCCCACTGACTACAGGCAAAGCAAACCCAGGGAAGCCATGCTATTGGCGTGGGACAGCCAGCGAAAGCACAGCACAGGAGAAGCAAGTAAGACAAACCTTATTTAATTCCTCCAGTTCCTGACGTCTGCTCATCTATGAGGGGACCAGCATTACATGTACAGAGTTTAGCCTGTAAAATACCTGACTAGTGCAAAGACAAGATTTTAAAGTCTGTTTTGGGTGCTCTGGTTCCCACTGCTCGGTGATGCTGTTTTTGGTTCTATTCATGAGATAACTAGGGTCCCTACGCCAGAAGAATTACTAACCCCAGTAACAACATCACAGAGGATGTAGGAGAGGGTGAGCGTTCTAAAAATATAAGACACGGGCTGCATTTTCACTGACCCCTTGTCTAGCTAGACACACATCCACACGCGCAAGAGCAGAGAGAAGTGGGGAGGGAGAGAAGAGAGCAGAACAGCAAGATAGAGCATAGACGACAAAGATATTTTCACAAGGCAGTGTGTGATTAACTGCCAGGAGGCCGGTATGGACAGACTCTCCCGATCAGTGAGCAGAGGTCAGGGGAGGGTCAGAACTGTGTAGGCTGGAAAGGTTTAAGGGATGAGATGTTTTGGGGGAAGGGGATGTTCCCAAAGGGTAGGATAGCAAGACCAAATGTACAGTCAGGGGAATGTAAAATAAGTTAGCCTGTCTAATGCATATCCTTTGTAGGGAATCAAACCAATGCAGGGTGGGGGGAGAGGAGGGGGGAGGAGAGAAACTGGAGGAAGGAAGGAAACATTTGTGAAGATATTAGATAATAAACTGGAATATGAACTTTATTATGAGATTCTAGTGAGAAATGACATGACAGAAAAAGGGTAGCGTTTGTTTTCCAGATCAATCTGCCAACTCTGTCCGTCTTGAGAAGAAGGGATTGGAATCCAGATGGTCCTATGAGGGCTGTGCCCAGGCTAGGGCATATGATACTGTTAACGTTTGGGAGACAAACTTAAAGGTGAGCATGTTGTGAATGCTCATGACTCCTGCAGTCCTAAGATAGCTGCTCTCCACCCCAGCCTCATGGCTCTAGGTTTGCATACCGGTATTTAAACCAGGCAGACACCTGGGTATGGAACTTTTCACACCTCCTCCGAGGCTTAATCACATTTTCCTGTGTGACTCTCTCTGCCCTAGACTTGGACAAGAGATCTCATCTAGCCTAGGAAACCCTCAAGCTTAGATAAGGCCACTAGAGAAAAGAGAATCCTGAAATAAAGTTAACAAACACATTTGCCAAGAGAGAGCAGTCCCCGGCATCTCCCAGGGGTTGATACCCTGAGCTCCATGCTGGGGCTGGCTGGGCCTTGGCCCTGCTGGGGCCTTTCTCAGAGACGGTTAGGGCTTTGTGCATACTTTGGAAAGCAACAGCAGAAGATCTGTGTTTAAAAGCACAAACAAGGAGCTCCTAAAATCCCCTGGTATGAAGGAGAATCTTCAGGGCTCCTCTGCTCAGGGAACATCTGGGGATTGGCTGGCACTCCTTTAAGGATAAAGGCGTAATCTTATCTCAGAAAATTCCTCTCTGGCCGTGGTCTGGAGCATGTTGACATTATAGTGTTTGGTGTGGGTGATAAGCATCTGCAGTAGCTCGGATAGAAACAGGGCCTCTCTGCTGATAAGTGGCAGGCTCTCCTTATTCACTAGGCCCCAGGGATGCAACTGAGTTTTCAAAAGCTAGATTTACAGCACTGTGCTGTGTCAGCAAGGTGAGAGTCTCAGCCACCTCAACCGCGCCTCGGTTACCCAGCAAAGCAAATGATGTTCCAGGGTAAACTGTGGCCTGGCTTGGACATCCACAGATGGATATTAGGATCGGCCATTCCTCTTCCCCTTCTGCTATTGATATCTGCTTTTCACGCTTTCCGTACAGAGAAAGGGCAAAAGTTCAAGAGCAGAAAGTGAGAAATCTAGAATATTCTCAGTGTTGCTTCAAGTTTGTTCTAGGTGAACTACTGGAGTCATCTTAACAGTGGTCCCGGTAATGGGAATCCAAGTTGGAAGGGGTATATGGTTTATTATAAGACGGCCATTTTGAAATCAGTTTTAGTGGGGAGGAGGAGATGGGGTAGGGGAGACAGGGTCTCATTACACAGTCTTGCCTGGCTTGATACTCCCTATGTAGGCCAAGTTGGCCTCCTACTCACAGAGATCTGCCTGCCTCTGCCTCTGCCTCCAGAGTGCTGGGATTAGAGGCGCGTGCCACCTGGCCTGGCCAAAGTCATTCTAAATGTCTGGTTGCAAAACAATGCGGAAACACTTGGACAAGAAATAGCTGCCTAGTTAGTTGCCTCTTCCGGGTGGTTATGCCTGCGCCATCTCCGTAAAATGGCTTCATTGGTAAGATGTGTTCCCAATAGAACAGTTCCATGGCTGATTCACATCAGTTACAGCAATAACTCTGGTTCTCACCCAGTCATCATAGTTGAGGTAGGAAATACGCATTACGACTTCCATGTTAGGAAATAGAAAATGAGAGTGCGTCAGCAAACTGAGGCCTGTAGTCAGTAGGAGAATTAGAACCCATCTACGATTATGGTAGAAGGGACTATACAGCTGCAGGTCGACTCAACATTTTAATATAAACTTACCCATACATCGTATAAACAACACAACTTCAGATGGTTGAAAACCATCTTTAAATTTACGTAACAACTGTACATGTCAAGCTACAAAGCCACTGTCACAGACTAGTCACAAGACCGGGACCAGAGCCAAGGCATCCCCTTGACCTCCCAGGGCCTTGGATGAAAGCATGCTCTTTACTGTGAGGTTAGGAACTGCCCTGAGGACTGACTGGTTTCAATGAGTGGCAACTGTGGACACTGTGGGAGGTAAGACTCCCTGATATTCGGCTACCTGAAACTTGTTGACTAATTTCCTGAGGCAGATTTTTACTATGAAATTTTGTTTCGTTTTGTTTTTTTTGAGACAGGGTTTCTCTGTGTAGCTCTGGCTGTCTTGGAACTCACTCTGTAGACTAGGCCTGCCTTCCGAATTCACGGAGATCTGCCTGCTTCTGGGATTAAAGGCGTGTGCCACAGCCATCTAGTGACGCATTTTTGAATAAAGAGAATTACAGAAAAAAATGACTTCTATTTACTTATCATGTAGTTGTGATAAATGTATACTTTCGTCATATTTGCTTCAGATGGTTTTTGAAAATGAAAGGCTTCAGATATGCTGAAGGTGGTTATATAGTTTCACAATCTCATACCCTTCCTCCCCATCCCAGAGTTAAAGTCAGTTCTGAGGTTGGTATGCCTCATTTGCATCCATGCCATTTACTCTATATGCAAATATGGTCTTATTTGTATTTTACATAACCATAATATAGGTATCAATTTGCAGCTTGCAAATCTCTTGGGCTCAGGACATAGAAGTTTTAACACATGGGCCATTCCCTAGTGATGACAAGTAGCTCCTCTGTGTGGCTCCTTCAGAACAGTGGCTTCTGATGGACGTAGGATAGGGCAGATGAGCAACCTGAGGTCAGGGTCTCAGATGTTTAATCAGTTAGATTAAACCTGCCCCTGTTGTCAGCCAGGGCCAGGGCTCTGTCATTCCAGGAGTTTTAGTCACCACATAGCATGAGAGTCCAGCAGCTCAGTGCTGTCTGCGTCCCTGAAGATGAAATCTGGGAAAAGCCAGCAGAGTTTGCTGGCTTACTCCTCCAGACATCGAAACAGTTCCCTGTCTATGCAAACACCATCTTTTCCTTCGTTAGCAAGCACAGCAGAAGACACTGAAGAGAATATGGGTGGTGGCGGAACACGGGGGAGATGTGCTACATCTAATCCAGCTCAGTTTGAAACTCAGCCTCCCAGTGATGAAGCTCCGATTCGTACTCCTTTTACTTTTATGTTATTGCTGACGCTACGCCTTTGACCTGCTGGGAAGGCTGTAGAAGGTTTCTGAAGGCAGCTGTCTCTCATGCCAGGCATCACAGCATGCTCACTCAGATTGCCAGTGTCTCAGGACTGCCACCTCTGATTTTCCACCCATAAAACACTGATGTAGCTTCGTTCCCCTCAATGGCACGAAAAGGACTACACCTCCCTGACAGAATGGGAAGACAGTTCTACTAGGGGTGGGTTTAGTGTCCCCAAGGACCAAAACAGTGTATTGAAAGGGATGGGCTGCAACCCAGGGAACATGAGGGTGGAAAAAACAAACCCAGCTTCTCTCTATTTCCAAGATGCTCCTTACACACCCAGCCAGCAATCAGTCCTGCAGTAGAACCTGCAGTGAGGTGTCCGTAATTCAAGTCAACTCTGCACTGTCGGCCTGGAGAAGGCATTAGGCTCTCAGAACTCAGGGAAACAATACTTAGTGACTTGTTATAAAAGATCTACCCAAAGACACAGATGAAGAGATTCTAGGGCGCAAAAGGTGGCATACTTCCATGCCCTCTTTACATCTCCCAGGTGCCTGCTTGAATAGAGCTACCCAAAGGTTCTGAACTCTGCTCTTTTTTGGAGTTTTTAGGGAAGCTTCATTATGTAGGCACGGTCGACTAAATTGCTGGCCAACATCACCTTCAGCCCCTCTACTCTGCTGTGTGGTGAAGCTGACGATCCCAACTCTATCATCCTGCCATGGTATTTGGGTGAACTGTACCTACTGTAGCACTGATAGGGGCTGCCAGCTATCAGTCAATCAATAGGACACCAAGAATCACTACTTTGGAAATTCCAATGATTTTTCCAATCCATTCTTCTATTGTCCAGTGATTGCATTTAATCACAACCAACACCATGTTTCCATATAATGTATCCTGTAATTGTTAAAACACACAAGATCTAGTGTTTTGGCGGGGCTGGAATTTACTATGTAGACTAAGCTGGCCTCAGACGTACAGATACCTGCCCGCCTCTGCCTTACAAGTACTTGGAGTTAAAGGCACATGGCTAGCTGCTTGATATTAACCTTTTCATAGCTGATGTAGATCAGAGGTTCTCAGGGGTCGCCCAGGGCCATCAGAAAACACAGATATTCAATCACAGTTCACAACAGTAGCAAAGTTACAGGTATGACGTAGTAATGAAAGTAATGTTATGGTTGGGGGTCACCACAACCTGAGGAACTGTATTAAAGGGTCGCAGCATTAGGAACGTTGGGAACCACTGATCTAAGTGGTCATTAGGTCCGTAAGTGTTTCTCTGGTATTTATCATAATGCTGTATGGGAAACTAAAATAGAAAATCCCAAAGATTCCTAACATCGTGACATGTTCACAGAAAGTTCCTTCACCCTCCTACTTTTGCCTAAATTTGGCTCCACTAATACAGAAATAGTTGTAAATCTAGCCTATTGCTTTCCATGCCTTGAGCTGCAAGGCCGGTTTGTCAATACATTTGCCTGCAAAAGGCATGTACACAGACATCCCTGCTTTGTCTTTCTAGAAGGAACTTAGTATTTTTCTTTTTGTTTCTTAGTATTTTTCATACTGGAATGTACATCTAGGGAAAGCTTTATATGATGGGCTATAAGAGTTCTTTGGATGATAAATACATATGTATTTCATAAACATGTATAACATAGACCGTCAGTCAGTATTAATATGTCCTGTGGGGCCTAGGATAATGAGCCTGTCAGGTCTTTTAGGGAGAATGTTCGTCAAAGCCAACCTCCTAGTTACATATTCAGCAGAGGTCCTGAGGCTGTATACCACCAGTTCCTGGTGTGGCTGGCTTCCCAGCAAGCCATCTGGTTGGCATCATGATGCCTAGGCTTCTATAGAAAAATGCAGAAATGAGGAAAATGAAGAAAGCTGCCATTGAGCGAGCAGTGGGAACTGAAGCCGAGGGAGAAGCCTGGATTCTTAATCATGGGCCCCTGCATCCATTGCAGTCACTCCCATTGTCTTTCAGCCTGAACTTGGCAAGCTCAGTGTGGCACAGAATATCCCTTCTCCCCTTCTTAAGTCATCCCCAAGTCTCAAAAACACAATGCAAGCCCCAAAGCTCTCGTGCCAGCTTCAAGAGTCTCTTCTCCACTGAGTGCTCTACCAGCTCATCACTCTTTACTGAGACCTGGCATCATCTTTATAAATGTTGTGTATCTAAATTCCTCTACTCTTAAACACTGCTGTCTGATTTTTCTCATTTATGTACAAAGTCATGGGCCACTCTGGACCCTGAACCCTTGGTCCTGGGTTTGTCTTAATTCACTTCCATGCAGTGATTCCTTCCTTTGCCCCGTGTTTCTGTTAGGGCCCATAAAATGCAGATTCGAGCCACAGAACTGATTCTGAATGCAGTGGCATCCACACAGGTCAAGCAATCCTTCTACCTCTACAGCCCTTTGTAATGTCTCCTCTTCACAGGACAGTCTTTGCCAAAAGTCTTCATAGAAAGGTAGAGCCAACATTTCTGGCTCCCTCTACATGGGAGTCTCCTGAATTCTCTCTTAATTCAGCCCAGACTCCCCTCAGTACTGTGGGAGTCGGGCTGTGTCCGACCACCAATTTAGCCTTCATCGCTTTACCTCCTTCCAAGAAGCTACCAGAAGCAGAAGGTTCAATTATAAAGTTCCCAATTGCTTGTCTTCAGGGTCTCCTTGGCCTCAGTTCCTTGTATCATTTCTGAGTCAGAAATGGAGACATGAAAGTCCTCAAAGGATACTGAACCCACTCTTCCCCAGATACATAGGTCCTAAAATTTAAGGCTCCGTGACATGTTCATGTTGCTCTATCAATTCCTTTTCAATGTGACCCCATCTGGTTGCCTTTGTAAGTTGAAGGCTGGAACGTCCTCTTGTCTCTACTGTCTAGTTGAGGCTTTCAGAAGCCCCGGCCATCTTATCAAGTAGACACCGGTGAAAACAGTTCAACCTCTGCACCCATCCCCGTTCTCCTGGATCTGGCCACACACTCTGGGGAGGGAACACTTGCTCCTTCCAGACTGCTCAAAGTCTTAAGAACTGCTCAAACAGCCGGGTGTGGTGGCTCACACCTTTCATCCAGCACTTGTGAGGCAGAGGCAGGCGGATCTCTGTGAGGCCAGCCTGATCTACAAAATGAGTCCAGGACAGCCAAGGCTACACAGAGAAACCTTGTCTCAAAAAGCAAACGAACAAACACAAAAACAAACAAAAAAGAACTGTTCATATGAGTCAATAAATGGCCACGGTGGAACTTCCCCAATTCTCACCTAAGAACGGATGTGCTATACTAGCATAAACAGACAAACAGAAAACCCAGAGCTTTCAAAAAGTTTCTCTATGTCACTAGTTCTAAACCTGTGAGTTGTGACCCCTTTAAGGGTCATATGTCAGTTATCCCGGCTTTGTGGGATAAACAGCAATTTAACACTGAATAAAACACAATAAACTAAAAAATAGAAATAGCATATGGCCCAGCAGGAGGCTCTCTTGGTACAGTCTCTTATGGCCCCAAAAATCTCTCGTCTGGGGCTAATGAGATCTGGGGAAATGAGGTCACAACCTTATAAACGTATCTGTATCCCAATGTTCACGGTAATACTGTTCACAGTGATCCAGGTAGGAAAACTGCCAGGGTTCTCTCACAAATGGGTAAAATGCACACACACTATGTATATATTTATATAATGTTGCTCAGTCTTTACAAAGGAGATTTTCCTAATTGTCACAGCATGAATGAACTTGAAGGACATTAGACTACATTAAACAAGCCAGATACATAAAATGATTATATGATATTACTTAAATGTGAAAAAGAGATGAGTGTTGCGGGGTGAGGGTGAGGCAAATATGTTAGAGAAAGAGAACAAGACAGTGGCTACCTGGTGCGGGGAGTGAGGCCGAGATAAGAAAAGAGATGTAGGTCAGGGGATATGGAGTGACAGATATGTGGATGAACAAGTCTAATGTGTGATGCGAGGATTAGCACTAGTAAAGCTGCTGCTGAAGGCCTACATTCGGGCTGTCCTCGCCTTGAAGGAAAGGATAACTGTTTCACCACAGTCGCCACTTCACAGAGCAACAACCATTCACGCGTCCCATAAAATCATGTCCTCCACCTTAAAAATATACAACAAAATTTGTTTAAAGACAGCAGAATGGTTTGTACTTGCAAGGTTATTGACAGGACAATAAGAATTGGTAGATAAATGGGAGATGAGATGGCTGAAACCTGTACTCATCTCTAATGAGCTTGAGAAGGGTCAACCCGTCCCAGCACGTGGTACCAGCCAAGCTCCGAGGCTGGTGAGGCTGGGTGGGCCTCATCAGGGTCCCTTTCTCTGTACTGCCTCTCCAAGCTGCACACCTGACAGGTCAGCTGGATGTCCCTGGTGAAACTGGGTTGCTCCTGAGACCAGGGCACATCTTAAGCCTTCACACACACCAGGAAATCAGCTCAACCAGCTCTCCAAAGCACTGCTTACCCTCCTGACTCACACAGCAACACCTTCCCCCCTTCTGTTTAGACAGTGTGCACACACTCAAGTGTAACCGTGCTCTGTCACATCCTACAAAATGACTGCATCCCGCTGCCAATCAAGGCTAACTCAGTCTCTCTCCTACCACGGGCTCTTCACAAAGATTTTTGCACCAGCCTCTCCCTTCCTTTCCCTCTGTCACTGACCTCCTTCAGATCATTTGGTCCACTTGGCTCAGCTCCACGACAGCCTCCGGACCAGCCTCTCCACACCGCTGTGCCTATCACACCACCTTGTTCAGCCACTCTTCCGAACCTGATCACCGAGACCCACTTGTTTGCCTGCCATTTCAGCCGCCCAGTCAGGCCAGAGGGCATCCTTTCAGCCCCTTGAGCACCCAGAGAACTGGAAACAGCAAGATTCTGAAACTACAGTCTGTAAGCAGGTTGTATCAATACCACCTAGGAACTGAGCAGAGATGAAAAGTCTCAGGTCCTACTGCACAGCTGGTAGGTCAGAAGCTTGCCACGGGATTTGGGGGGCATCTCCAGTTTGAAAATCGCTATTCCATATGAAGCCTCCACGCTGGTCCAAATGCTCTGGCCAGTGGTACCAACCATGTTACATTTCTCCTGGCTCACCTTACCCTTTAGCTGACCCCCTCATCTGAAGCCGACCCTGGACTTTTGAACACTTTAAACCTCATCATCGTCCTTTTCTCTGATGGCAAGTCTGCCACCGTTCCTTGGGCACTGATAAATGCTAGTTTACACATTCACCTTGCTGGGAACGTCCTTCAGGACAGAGGTGTTATTCATCTTTGTACCCCAAGCCCAAATTCTTCAGTCATTACGTGGCCAGTGATGAGCAGTGATGAGGAGAAAGAAAAAAAAAAAAAGATAAATCATTGGAGTGTGGGTATTTTTAGGACCAAAGACCTCTAAGAAAAAGTCATTGTCAGTGAGGTTCCCCGACTTTTACTTAGCAATGTAGCTATCAGCATAGACTTCTGTTTCCTGTGTTCCTTAAGATGTCCAAGGTATCGCCCTTTTATAGACAACGTAAATTAAGTCACTCGCTTCTGAGCCTTTAGTACACCAGTGCAAAGTGCTGACGACAGAGGGAACCCAGCGCTTAGCAAGTAACTATTAATATGTCCTCGGATCTTGGCTAACACTCCATTCAAGTCTAGGACACAAATGTGAGTCACTCCTGAGGATGGTGTCCTGACATCAGAGTTGCTGGTCAAATTCAGAACCTGTTGGAGAGGCCCATGTAAGAGCTGAGTTACAGCCCAGTTATTTTAAGCTGGTGCGCTACCACAGGAAAGCCTACCCAGCAGCCAGTGGGAAGCTGGCCTGGAGTCAGGTGATAATGTACCCTCTGTGGTGACCTTGCTAGAGAGTCCCTTCCAGAGGCTCCTCTGCAGGGATGGGGGGAGGGGTTTAGAGAGGTGACTGGAAAACTTAAGACTGACATTAAGTGCTGCTTAACAGAAATGCTGAAGTGGAAATTCTCCTAGGGAACGAGGAACAAGAAAGAGGAAACTACCCACTTGGAGGAAAATGTAGCTGGTTGAAGGTTGTCAACTGCCTGTCTTCAGTGTCTTTCTGGGTGTGTGTATGTATGTGCACGTGTGTGTGAGTAGGAAAAGAATGTAAAGACTCTCGCTGTGGCTTCATCTTGTTGCAGATTCTGCAGTCTTGAATTGTGCCACGCTTCTCAAATGCCTGTGCCTGGTGGGTCTCTTTCAGGACTCCCTCCCTCCCAGGGCTTGGAGAAAAGTAGCCTCCTCCTGCATTTCTCAGCACAGTATCCCTGTGCCTGTCCCTGCCTCCTCACTCCCAGGAGCTCAGAGCCAACGCTAAACCAAACATGGCTAGGAAAGTCTACTGCCTGCCCAGCATGGGCTGGGATTCACAAGTATGACCCTGTAGCGCGGTTCTTCAAAACCTGACTTTGACATGATTTCAGATTTGGAGAAAAGTTGCAAGACCAATGCAGAGAATCCCCATTCCTTTTCTGACCTCAATAGGAATTACACAGATTTCCCTTTATCTCCAAATATTTCAATGTATTTTTTATTTTTACTCAAAGCAAAGCTGTTCCTTTCTTCCTTTCTTCCTTCCTTCCCTCCCTCCTTCCCTCCTTCCCTTCCTTCCTTCCTTAGTTTTGTTTTTTAGCTCTGGCTGTTCTGGAACTCACTCTGTAAACCAGGCTGGCCTTGAACTCACAGAGATCCACCTGCCTCTGCCTCCCGACTGCTGGGATTAAAGGCGCATGCCACCACTGCCCAGTGCGAAGCCGTTTTCTTACCCAGTCATAGCACAGTGAACAAAACAGAATGCTGGCATGCTCTCTACTGAGATGTCGCCAACTGCCCTAATGTCCTTTATAGACAAGCAATGCTTACTGTGATCTGGGTACCTCCTCTGGGGATAGAACACCTCTGTTACTGAATGCCGCTTGCTTTGGGTTTGGCAGGTGTTTCTTCATGCTTGGGTTTAGGGTAGCTACAGAGGTTTAGGTTTCCATAGGCTACGAAGGTGGCCTCACTCACTGCATCAGAGATACGAAGTATGGATTTGCCTCCTCTAAGGAGGCTAACTTGGATCCTCTGGCTAAAGGGGTATCTGCCACTGGCACTATATTCTAACCTACCAACTTAAATGGCACACTCCTGGAGCCTGCTTTGCCCAACATAGGGCACCTAACATGACAAATTAGCTATTTGTAATGTCTGAGCATAATTACTGTGTAACAGACTCAACTCCAATCATGAGATAGTTCCCCGGTCACAAAAGGAGAGCAATTTACTCCTTCACTGAAGACAGAGTGAAAATATACAATAAAAGCTGTATTTACACTATTAGCTAGAACCAGAGTTTTTTTTTAAATAATAATTTTAATGTGCTTATACAATAGTGGGCTTCATTATGCCATTTTCATACATGCATGTCATATACTTTGCTCACACCTGCCCTTGCTCTTTCCCTTGCTAATCCCCCAATGAGATTTTGTTCAAATTTGTAAGTTTTGCTTTAAGATGCTACTCATACTTGAGTCTTTGGCCTTTGTGAAAGTTTCTGAAACCATACGCCTCTTCTGCAGATCTTGAAGCTGCCATGAAAGTGATGTTGGGTTAGCCAAGTGGTGGTGGCACATATGTTTGATCCCAGCGGTGGGAGGAAGAGGCAGGCAGATCTCTGAGTCTGAGGCCAGCCTGGTCTACAGAGCAACTTCCAGGACAGCCAGGGCTACACAGAAAAACCCTGTCTAAAAAAAAACGAAACAACAACAACAAAGAAATAAAGAAAATGATGCTGGAACTTTAGTGGAGAGGCGTAAAGTTCTTGCTGGATCAGTTAACTACTCCTGTTACTAATAAACATGGGAGGATCCTCATGATAAGGAAGAGAGGTTCCTCTTGAGTCTTGAGCAGGACAGACTCACTGAACAACTGCAGGAGCATTCAAAGACACTAGCGGGCAGTGGCTCATTTCCGTTCTCCTAGGTTGGACTGAAATGTTAAAGGCAGAAGAAATGGCAAGGAAGTGTGAGAGAGATTGGCAAGAGCCTTAGAGGCTCACGAGCTGGCTTTGGATGTAGACGACAAACCGATTACCTACCTGTCCTAGCAAATAATAGGCCTTGGGAGCAAGGAGAGCTGAGCTTGGATTGGGAAGGCATGAGTAGACTCTGGGAAGGCCACTTCCTGATTATTCTTAGGACTAGACGCTGCCCTGTCAGGGATCTACCGTCCTCAGGGCAGGTGAGACAAGCTGACACCTTGTTCTGTAGCCCAGAGCCAGTTCCCAAGATATGTGAGTATTTCCTAATCAGGAAAAAAAAACAAAAAACAAAAAACAAAAAAACAAAAAAAAAAAAAAAACAAACAAACACCCATCGTACCAAATGACCTGCTAGGAGTTAGGGTATTTATTTACTTAGGGCAAAGGTCAAAACTCAAGCGTCTTCAGGGATCAATAGGTGAGACACGCAGGAGAAACTGGACGCTGGGCAGGCAGAAGTAAGGGCTGAGGCATAACGGAAGGTGGAAAGTCCGCTGAAGACACTCTTACTTGTGCCCTTTCCCAAAAAGATCCCTAAACTTGTGTCAAATGCCAGACGTCTGGGGTCACAGGTCTGCAGCTTTGACCCAGCAGTGACCTGGGTGGAGTACGCCCCCCCCCCCCCCCACTACAGGTGACCCTGCAGGGGAAACACACAGCCAGACCACTCCCACAAGAGCACCCTTTTCCAGAGGCCAAGGGTCCGCCCTGCCTAGACTGCCCACCAGGATGGCTCTTCCATCCCGTGAGCGCCGGCTCTAGTCCTGAGTTTCCTTTGTGTGCGAAGACGCTGCGGCACTCAACAAACAACCGTCTTCTGTGTGGCAGACGCTATTCCTGACGTGGGCTCTAGTAGTGCAGTAGACAAAATCCCTGACGACATTCTAGGTGGGGCAGGGGGGTCCCTAGATGGGAGTTAGATAATAAATTAATATGTGAATTAGAAAACCTTCTGGATCCCGATTCACATCTAGAGAATTTAAATGGGTAGGAGAAGGCTTGGGTGATTTCTTCAGAATGAGAAGCTGGTGATGGTGTCTCTGAGAAGTGACATTTAACCTAAAGGCAGGAGGGAGCCGGCTATGTGAAGAGAAGGGTGGGGCTTCCTGCTAAAGGGAAGTTTGAGTCTCTTAAAGGAAGTCCTTGGGGCTGGCACACAGTTACTCATGAAGCAACACGAGAAGCTGGACAGAGGCAGACGCTGGATCTAGAACTTTGAGAGCCAGGGTGGGGTGCTGGAAATTCACCCTAAGTGTACCAAGAAGCCACCTTCGTGGTTTAAGGGGGTCAGCATTGGCACAGACAATGAAGGATGATTTGTTTTCATTGATAATCTTGAAATCTTGTATTGTCAGATAAATTTCTCTTGAATTGGAATCGCTTTCGCACTAAGAATCACCTTTTCTTCTATCAGAGGGCAAAGGAGATGGGAAGCAATATCCTACTTAAATATGGAAGAATAAGAATGACCAGGAAATGTAAACTGGTATCTGGACAAGACAAAACACTCCATGTTAAATTCACACTTGCATGGCCTTCTCATTCCCCCTAGCCAGCTGACGTATCCGACATCTGTGTGTCTGCCACCTGGCCTCTTTCTTCCTGCAGTGGCAGAAGCCAAGTTGGTAGTGTTGGGGGCCATGACCAATGAGCTATGCTGCCACCTCTGATCTTATTTATCGCTCTGCCTACAGAGCTCTTTCCCAGATCCACACAGCTTGGTCTGTCTTCTGTGGGCAGTTACCAAAACGCCTTATTCTCAGGAGGCCTCCTCCGACTCCTCACCCTGCAGTACTGACTGCTGTCTAGCCAGCTGTATTAACTGTATCTCTGTATTTCACAAATATTTGTTCTTCCCTTTGATATCCAGGGCCTTGCTGATCTGGCAGAGGGCTGCTCTGGAGCTAGCTAACTCCTCAAGACAGCCGGCGCCTTCCAGCAGCAAAGTCACCAATCCAGGCCCAGGTCCAGATCTCCTTTATCAGCCTTACTTCTCCAGACAACAATCCACCTACCTGAGTCACCCCAGGGCCAGGTACCAGATAGATAGGGGCAGCCTTAGACACCCTAGTGCCCACTGAGCTCATTCAAACTAGCCCATTCGAGACCTGCTTTTCCTGCCTTGTCCCATATAGACTTCGGCTCTCTCCTTCCTGTAAAGCCTTTTCCCTGTGGCCAGGTATGACCCCCTCCTCCTCTCAGAGGAGCAAATTATTTTTCTGACAGTGATCCCCTGATCCGCTGAACCTCAGATGTATCCATTAACACATTATATTCTCACACGCCTACTGTAAAGCTCACTTACTCATTATTTGCCCCATCCGTACGTCCTCAGTAGAGTGCAAGCTCTGGGGGCCGGTGACGTTTGCTTCATGCCTGTGCTTCCAGCAACCAGAAGAGAGCCTGACGTGAATGCAAACACTCTGACACACACCGGAGAAAAGTCGGTGTCACAGCAAGTGCTCAGTAAGTGTGTCTAACTAGCCAGTGACGTCAAAGGAAGCGCAGGTGCCTGTTGATATGCACATGGATGGAAACTGAAGCCAACCAGAGACGAGATGATTCTGTGACGTGAAGTCTGGCCTTTCCTCTTAATCTGTACGAACCCTGGTTCCCTCATCTCTAAAATGAGACATTATCTACCTCTGAGATGACAATAGTTAAAGTAACAGGGAAAGTTCTTGTGTGACAATAAATAGCAACAACAATGGCTTACTACTGTGCTGAGATACAAAAGTGCCCACAGGCCTTGGGCCCAGAAGACAGCTCGCCTTTGTCCTCGGCACAGGCCTGCTTTGCTCTGTGGTGCCTTTTGGGATGGGTGCTCGCTTCTCCTCCAGGACAGCAGTCACAGGAGGATGAGCTCTCTTCCCCACCGTTTGCTGTTCCTAACTCCAGTCACAACCCCTCCGGTCCCATCTGGGCAGAGATGCAGAAGCAGACGCTGGCTGCTGCAAACACACAAACAGACTCACAGGTGTGGCCAGTGGAGACATGGGAGTTGCTGCCACACTTGGAAACTCAGAAAGGGATTTTTCGGGCTCCTAACATTCCCCACCCGTTTCTGACTTCACTTTAGAAAAATGCTTCATAAGCATAACAAATAAAAATCCTTAAATGAGTAGGAGGACTTAGAGGGGGTGGGGTGGTGTGGGAGTGGGTTGGAGGTGCTGGAGAAATAACACGGAGTCATTACAGGAAAAAAAAAAATAGAAGAAAATTTAGTTTCTGTAGCCCAGCCTGTAACCACTTCACAACACACATTTCATCTTCACGGTGAATTGCGTGTGTGCAAAACAGGGTAATTATGAAGCGAACGACCTGAATCTCGAGCCTACAGATAGATGACCGTCTTCGACTATGGACCCTCATAACTACGCTTCAGGCCCTGGGTGGCCCAAGTACTGCCAGGGTACTTTCCTGGGCTTTACATGGCAGCGGGGTCCCAGGCTTCTAGTTCCCTAATAGAAAGAACACGCATCCGATCTTAGGAGCCTTGGGCACCAAGAGCGTGGATGTGGTTGCTAGCCTTCTTGCCAGCTGGGGCATGCATGATCTCAGGTTAGCACAAATCCTGCTGTGTTTCAGCTAACCAATCTACCCAATACAACCACGGTAGATCTCTCTCCCAGCCCTTTTACCTTTAAGCCTCAGACACAGATGATTAAAACGTAATGATAGGCAGACTTTTGCGTGCCATTATTGACCGGGAGAGTGACCACTTCAGATCCTGCCCTTCATGCCAACTCAGGCTGGCTCATAGCAGAGAACTCAGTTCCAAGGGGCCAAGCTTGGAACCTGAGCTGGAGGGAAGGCAGGAGGAGAGGCGGACATATGGTGGGCTCCATTCACTTTTAGCACATCACTGCTGAATAAGTAGCTGAATACACAAACCCAGGTGACCCTCTTTGGCCCCAAGAACAGAGACAAAGATAGCTTTAGGATTATGGCTGAAGACATGGTACTGATGAGCCAAGAGACATCTCTCTCCCTCTCTTTCTGCACCTGCACTGTGCTACCAAGTCTTCCTTGCTTGAGCTAACTGAGCTTTTATATATTCGGTCAAGTGGTCCTCTAAAACAGTTCAGAACGATGATTTCAGCTGATCCACCTACCGGAATAAGGATGAAAAATAACCTTTGTTTTTATCTGTCCTTTCCTGGTTACTGTTTATGTTATCTTTTCAGAAGTTTATTGTCAGGGCTGGAGAGATGGCTCAACGGTTCAGAGCATTGGCTGCTCTTCTGGAGGTCCTGAGTTCAAAAATTCCCAACAACCACATAGTGGCTCACAACTATCTGTAGTGGAATCTGATTCCCTCTTCTGCATGAAAACAGTGTTCATATACATAAGATAAATAAATCTTAAAAAAAAGAATTCTATGCATTTTAGATATTAATCTTTTATCTATTGTGTAGGTTATAAGCATCTTTCCTAGCCTGCCATTAGTTTTAACTTCCTTTCTAGAGTGTCTATCACATTTGCCTGGAATTTCTTATGTATGATGTGGTTTGGAAATATACTTTACATAACTTGAAATGCTAGGAGAAATATTTTCCAGGAGGGACATCAAAGAACTTTTAAGCTTTGTCTTTTACAGATGAGATTTGTGTGATTTTTGTTTAAGGGACAGAACCTGTTTGGCAGAACAGGTTAGGAAGGAGCCTAGGCACACCGCCCACTGTGTATTCTCAGGGACTAAACAGTAATGCGGGAACCCCGAAACTGCTGGACAGCGGAAGAAGAGGCCCTGTGCTCTCGAGTGCTCCAAGTCCCAGGACCCACATCAGCTCATGCCAGCCGGGACTCCAGATCCAAGCTCTGCATCTACCGGCCTCTTTGGACCCCCACATACATGTGTGCAAACATACACTCACACAGATACGTAAACACAAGGACACACGCAAGCACAATAAACCTAAACTTTAGGCTCCTTGGGTACAGGGGGGCGTGAGAGCCTGTCTCAGGCACAATGGAAGGCAATCTAAACACACTACAGCATGTGCCCAGACACACACATACTACAGATAAAACAAAATAAATAAATAAAACAAAAAAACTCCACGTACTTAGAATCCACTGACTTGGCATGCCTGGTCAAATTTCTTCTCATTTTCTTCATATGTTAAAAGGCCATTTTAATGACCTGCCTTTTAAAATCTTGCTTCTTCATAACATTTATACATCTACTTATTCTATGGGATTATTTTTATTACTTTAAATTGTAGTAAGGTGACCTTAAAATCACTGTTTTAACTGGTCTTAAAACAATGCGCAATTCAGTGGCCTTAAAAATCTTCACAACGTTGTGCAGCCATTGCTGCTATGTTTATGAACTCTCACATGCTGTCCTGTGCTGAGAAAAGATAACACACAGACATGCTGAGCGCTCCAGTGCCATCCTTGCCTAGCACTGAAAATTCTCCATGTACACGGATTTGCCCATTTTACCACTGAGGTCTGACATGAAGGGTTTAAGTTCCTTACAGTGGATCACAGGGTCAGCAAATGTCAGGGCCAATGTTCAAGGTTATGTCTATAGGGCTCCAAAGTCTACGACTTGCACGGTTTGTGGCAAGAGCCTTCAGATCTTTTGTTTGTGGGCCCGTCAGATCAAGGACCACAGAGGACTGAAAGTATCTTAATGAACCTATTATCTCTACATCAAAAATGAATTTAAAAATACTTCAATCAAACTTTGAATTAGGAAGATGTCTGAAAATTTTCTAACCCAATAGAATGGAAATTGCACTTGTTCTCTTTATTTAATGGGATAATTCATTTTAAGAATCATAAAAAAAAATATTTATAGGGCTTTCACGAGCTCTTCTGAAACCTTTATCTCCCAGTCTTATTTTTCCACCATTAAGCACCTCAACTTTAAAATCTCCTATGCCAAGGTTATGCAGAAAAAGCCTTTGTGGTTTGGGAACAGAAATAGTTCGTCAGTAGCATCAAGAAAGGCTCTTTCCAGGGCGCAAAGGGCCAGTGACTTCCACACTCTGCTCTGGAGTGCCCAGCCACAAGAAGCCTGACACACACAAAGACTCTTATTCATTTAGGGTTCTTAGCCTGGCCCTTGTCACCGATTTCAAAAAAGAATCTCAATCTGGAAACCGAATCTAAGGCGCACAACACAGAACCACACGTGCATTTCCGTTAGCTTGCTGCTAACGGCTTGGAGAAAGACCCTCTCAAATACAGCTGCTGTTCTTCTCTCTGGTGATGGGGCTGTCAGGGGCGCAGATCCGAGCTGTAGGGTAAAGATGCCCTATTTCTTTTCTTTTATCTTTACCAAGCTCAAAGCTAAAGCGTGGTGAACTGAAGCGTGGGAGATGGCTCAGGGGGGGGAAGTGCTAGCTGCGCAAGCATGAGGACCAGGGTTCAAATCCCTTGAACCCGAATAAAGCCAAGCGCAGTGGCAAACATCTGTAATGGCAGTGAGTGTGGGGGAGGCTCACGGGCCAGCCAGCCTGTTATGTGTGTGGCTAACATAAAGATCCTGCCTCAAGAATGGCGGGGGTCCAGGACAGATACCTGGGGTTACCCTCTGACCTCCAAATGTGTGCCATGGCACATGCGTACTTGCCCTTAGAGATATAAAGGTGTACATACACACATACACAAACACACACCATGTACCCAAATATGTAAAAATAAAAAAATATGCGGCAATTTTAATTTAAAGTAAAAGACCCAACAGACTAACACAAATTTTGTCTGTTTTGTTTTGGCTCTTTGTTTTGTTTTTGCAGGGTCGGGGACCGAGCTCAGGGCGCAGTACATGCCAGGCAAGTTCTCTATTACAGTTCTACTACTGAGCTATATCCTCAGCCACCAAATCTGTGCTATCCATGCTGGTGAGAAGGGGAAGGAGAGACTTTTGCTTGCCTGTAAACTCAGCACAGAGTGCCTGTTTAGCACACACATGATTCCGGATTCTGTCCTGGCACCGCATACACACACACACACACACACACACACACACACACACACACACGCTGGGTCCATTCCCACAGGCTGGGGCAGCTTGGCCTCCAGGCCACTTTCCTAGGGGAAGGAACAGAGTCCTGGCCGTGGTGCTGCTGGAGAAGGCAGGTAGAGCAGGCAGGATTCTGGGAAGGCTGTGACAGCTTGGAGTTGCCTCCTCAAGAGACTCAATACTATTTTAAGAGATAAACAAGTGTGGCTGTGGTTAAAGATAATCACAGTCAGATGCTGGCAAAAGTGGACAAACATTTCTAGGCCTGTGCTATTTCGGGTATAAAAGTGTGTGTGTGTGTGTGTGTGTGTGTGTGTGTGTGTGTGTGTGTGTAACAAGGCAATGTTTATGTTTAGAGCTTTGGTGGCACACATTTATAGACACAAATAAAACTAATACCCTACAGAAAAGCTGTTTCTTTAAGAGCTACCCCATCCTAGGGCTAAAAGAAGACAATAGGGAACTGTGCTTATACCATTCTACTGTAGCAATAAAAACCAGAGGAACGTCACACAAAGGTGGAATTGAGCTGGGCACCAGGGTCATGGGAGAGGGAGGAGACTGCTGAGAAGCCACCAGTTCTGGGGAGAATGGTTTTGCGTTTCGGAGCCTCGGTCTTCTCACCTATGAAACGAATAGGCTGAACCTGGAACGCCAAAGGGCAGCAAACACCACTGTGCTGTCTTTGCTAGGGAAGCTCCATTTTTACCCAGACCTCGGTGTCCTGCGTGCTATGCTCTTTGCATGGTTTCTTAGATAAAGGGCGCCATTCCTGACCCTTCAAGACCCAGGCCCTTCTTCACCATGCCTCAGTGGACAGAGCTCCTGTCCTCTAGATGGCCTGTCCTTCTGTCCTTTGAGCACCATGCAGGAGAGGTGGGCATGCCTCAGTGGATCTTAAACCATCGCTGTTCCCCATCAGACCCTCGTTAGTACCCACTGTGGAGGGCTGTCTCCCTGGCAGACCTGCTCTTCATAAGAGCTCACTAGACTTCCTGGTTTTTCGAACCCTCTGTGTTCAGTCTCTACTCCAGCAGTGTCCTGCAATAACACAGATATTTCATTCTCTGGACTAGAAGGAGAAGGATGCGACACAAACTAGATGGCCCCACGGAAATCGGGACTTCTTCCTTCCCACCGAACATGAAGTGTAAATGACTTAAAAAAAATCACGGCAGTACCCGCCTTTAATCTCAGCACTCAGAAGACAAAGACAGGTGGGTCTCTGTGAGTTTGAGATTGACCTGGTCTACAAAAAAAAAAAAAAAAAAAAAGTTCCAGACCAGCCAGTGCTACATAATAAAATCTTGTCTTAAAGAAAAAAATAAATAAAAAAGACTAACCAATAGTACACTCATACAAAGAATCAAGTTTCTTTGTTTTTTTTTTTTTTTTGTGTGTGTGTGTGTAAAAGTGAGAAATGTGGTTATTAAATATAAAAGCTCTAGTTGAAGCTGGTGACAGAACAGAAATTAAATAGATGTAAATGGCAGCTCAGATATTTACCAGAGCCAAGCAGAAAACTATAGTAATTAAAAAAGTACGTCTAACAGGATCTTCTTTGAACAGGAATGCAGAGTAATGGCATAAAATGAACAAATATGAAACCCCTTAGTAATGGCTTGTCAAAAAAAAAAAACAAACAAAAACCAAAACTGCTTAAAGAATCCAGCACGGGGAGATGGCTCGGCAGTAAAACAAGTCTGCCTTGCAAGCAAGAGGACTGGAGCTTGGATCCCCAGAACCCATAAGATGCCATGGCACAAGTGGGCATGGCAGCCTACCTATCGTTCTGGAAGACAGAGATGGGCTCTCAGAGCAAGCTGGCTGGCAGACTACGGTAGTAGCAAGCTCTGGGCTAGACTGGGAGATCCTGGTCTTTAAAGATCATGATGGAGAGCTATCCAGGATGAGTCCCGATATCAAATTTGGGCCTCCACACCAGCATGCATACATACACGCTCCATACGTAAGTGAACATACAAACACATGCACACACAGACCCCATACACAAACATGAAAAGAAGAAAAACGGAAAGTTCAAAACAAAACAGAGCAAAAGAATCTAACACACTGGCCTCTAGGATTATGAGAGGAGACCAGTTTTAGGAGAACCATCACAAAGATCCGCAGATGAACAATGGAGAGGCTCCTATGGCCAAAAGATTGGGTAAAGGGGCCATACAGAAGGCCTATGTCACATGCCTGTTTCCTTGAAAGCATTGAGAAATGCTCACTTGTCCACCCCACTTCAGAGCACATCTGGAATTAAGGCCTTGTAAAGACAAGAAACATCTGGTGATCGGGAGAATGCTACTGCATTCGCTGAGCACATCCTCTCCACTCGGGAACCAGAACTTCCGTGTTTTCACCTGAATCTTCCCAAACTACCTCTACTCTCTAAAGCAGATGGTGAAGAATTCGGCATATGGAAGTCAGGGGACCAGACAGAGTTGGCACACTTAGGGAGCACTGATGCCCGGGAAGAAAATCAGTTTGATTCTGTTGGATCTTGGAGACTTCAACTAAAAGAACTGCCCGTGAAACAGCTCTTTTACCAAAAAAAAAAAAAAGACAGATGCTGGCTGACCTACATTCCCTTCTCAGTCAAGTCCACTTGTGACACTAACCAGGCACTCTCCCACAAAAAAAAAAAAAAACTATAAAAAAAAAAAAAAAAAAAAAAACCCACAAAAAAAACACACAACAACAACAAAAAAACCTTTGTGGTCCTTCTTCCCTCTTAACTTCCAGTGAGAGTACTTTGTAAAGACACAGGAACTCAACACAGCTTCTCCAACTGGTCTGGGGCCTGCTCCCTGAACATCTGTCAGAGGTCAGACAGGAGCACAGAGAGGACGCTGCTTGAGAGCACCGCACACACATACTCTGTGGCTCGGACTGCTAAACGTGACTGTCCTTACAAATTGGAAGTGTGGCTGTATCATAACCAAAAACTTACAAACTGGACTGGCTTTAGCGCTCTGCGGCCACACGCTTTCAGTGCCTGACTTGGCAAAGCCATTCTACAAACGGGACTTCAGACACTGGTCCTTGCCCTGTCTTTGCCGTATGCACCCGCTGGTACACTGAACGTGCCAGGCAAATAAAGACGAGGGCCAGTAGACTATCAACACAGTACAATGAACAGGTTGTATCTCGTTAACCACTGGGACCCGTTGTCTTTGGACTGGGAGACAAAGGTGAACACATAATTGTGGCATAATGTTTGGCAAGTAGCCATGGCAATTACAAACCCACTAAGTTATGTCACCCACACTTTACAAGGGGAGGAATCTGGGAGGGTACAGAATGTGAGGGACTTTCTCTAAGGGACCCAGCCAACTAGGGTAGGATAAAGACCAACAGTCTCTTATGATGCCACCCTGACCTCCTCCTCGTCTTCTCCCAGACTCACCCACCTTCCCTTCAGCCTCCCACATGTACACACACCCTGGGAACGGTCTAGCTCTGGTTTTTGCTCACACAGCTCTGGCTTGCCCATCTGGCAGAAGGCTCAGAGTTAAATTTAGACCTGACCACCTCCCTGGGACCGAGCTGGGTCACTAGCTGTGTGAGGAAAGATGTAATCGCTATCGTAGGACCGGCTGTGGACACTCTCAAATAGAAGCACTATTTCTTAGGTAGGCTGAAAGTTAAACAGGGAAAGGACAGAGTTGCTAAACCAAATCGCAAAGACATTAGAAAGGCCCAGATTTGTTGGCTTGTAGAGCTCCTGTCTCCTCTGGAATCTGGGCCCGGGGGTCCTGCAGAGTCTTGATGCAGCAACCAAGGACCATGCATGGAGAGGACCTAGAACTCCTGCTCAGTGTAGCTGATAGGTAGAGCAGGGGCCTATCTCTGACATGGACTCTGCTGCCTGCTCTTTGATCACTTTCCCCTGGCGGGGCAGCCTTGTCAGGCCACAGAGGAAGAGGATGCAGGCAGTCCTGAAAAGACTTGATAGGCTGGGGTCAGAGGGTAGAGGAGGAGGGCTCTCCCTTTCTGTGGACTAAGGGAGGGGGATAGAGGAGGAAGAAGGAGGAAGGGTGGGACTGGGAAGAGATAAGGGAGTGGGCTACAATCCAGATAGAAAGTGAATAAATTATATATAAAAAAATTAGAAAGGCTGACATAAACCTTACAAGGGTTGCTGAGGTTTCTGCCCCCAACAGAACCAAATGAACAAGCAGGGTTATCTCTGGATACTTTTTTTTAAAAACTTTTATTATTTATGTGTATGGGTGTTCCACCTGCGTGTATGCCTGTGCGCCACATGCATGCAGTGACTGTGGAGGCCAGAAGAGGGCGTCAGACACACTAGAACTGAAGTTACAGACTGTTGTGAGCTGCCACATGGGTGCTCAGAAATCAAACCCAAGTCTTCGGGAAGAACAGCAAGTGATCTTAACCGCCGAGCCGTATCTCTGGCTTCTAAAGCTCTTTACAGAACTGGGCGAGACCTCAGAACTGACTTAGAACTATGACCCACAACCAGATCTACAACTTACCCAAAGAGGGGTACTCAGACCCATCCGTAACGTGGGCCGTGACTGGTAGGGGTATTGTGGGAGGCAGCAGCTGTGATGGTGAGACCTTACTCATGACAGGGGCTGAGGATGAGTGGAAAGAGACGGGGCGGGAGACAGTGATCGGGAAGCTGTTGCCTTTACTTTAAAATGCCAGTAGTGAGCTATCGGTGAGGTTCAGGCTGGCAGCCCCATGGGGATGAAGCCACCAAGCGGGAAGAAAAGCACCACCATGAGAGCACGGATGCTTGGGGTGGGGGTGGGTGTTACAGAGCAAAGAATTCCATGTGAGCTCCCGATTCCCCTTTTTCCTGAGATGCAAACCTCCCTGTGGGCTGGGCATGACCTCCTGGGTTCAGGAGGTCATCCCAGTGTTGTGGCTGAGGTGTGACACTGTGCCTATCTGAGCTGCTGGAAAAACCAGATTCCAGCAAGGTGCCCAAACTCGAACTCACACAGCCACCTGGCCCTGTGCCCTCTGACTATTTTCTTTGTATTCTCCCATATTATTTAACATGGCCTTTCTGGAAAGACTCTTTAAACATGGCCCAGAGTGCAAAGGGACCCAATGAGAGGTAGCAACAAAGTTTTTGGTATGCATGTCACTCTCTCAGTCAGGGTCCCAGTTGCCCAAATAAAATCCGCCTCCACCCGCTGTCAAGGGATATTCTCAGTGTCCTATTTATGTTTATTTTCACATAAGAGCACCCAGAAAATATGTGTGTGTAAAAGACACACACACACACACACACACACACACACACACACACACACACACACAGAGAGAGAGAGAGATTGGAAACTAAGCCATGGCTCTATCTACATTATAAACAGATGAGGGCAATGCTCAGTTCTGCTTTGGCTTCTGTTTATCTCTAAGTCTTTGGAGGAATTACCCACGGCTGGGAGTCAGACACACTCTGGGAGCCCCAGACCTTGCTGGGCCTCTGTGGGCCTCAGTTTAACTGGACCACACTGGGTGTCCACACCTGGTTTCAGATTAGTGCTCATCTTCTTTTCTGATGTCTGGCCTGGAGGCGTCATAGGAAGCCTCCTGGAAGTTGTAAAAAGTCTTCTAACTTTGCCTGGGTACTCCAGGACACTCTGATGGAATAGGGACGGCTGGACCTGGCTCTCGGCTCTCAGGTTGTTGAGAACCAAGTTGTGGTTTTGGGTGGATTTGGGCCCCCTGAGTGGTAGAAGATCCCCAGAATCCCTGTAGACATTTGTGAATACCAGATGTAAACGGCTACAATGGAAAAGGGTTTTGGTTAAGACATAGTTCCAGGAACCTCGGAGGAAATTCCAGTTCACCAGAATTTGTCCTAGATTTTTTTCCAAAGAGCTAGGCTCCCCCTCAGCCAGATCCAGTCCATCTACCATCTCTATCTCCCCAAACAAAAGGAGCAGGTGGGCTCTGCCTCCCCTTTCCCTCCCTTCAAAGGCAAAGTAATCTGCTACAGTTAGTATGATGCATGATGTCATCTCCCCAATTTCCATAAAAAAAAGAAAGTGCAATGTACGGTACTTAACACAAATATTATCTGCAAAATATTATCTGCATTCTAACATGTAATCAATTACAAAAAACCAAAGGGCTCCACCTTTTTTTTTAAGATACTGTGCCTTTGAAACCTAGTGTGTACAGCGGAAGAGACATCTCAGTTTGAACTAGCTTCATTTCAAGCCCTTGCAGCCCCAGGTAGTAGCTAACAGATTTGACAGTCCAGCTGTGGAAGGCAGCTCTAACCCGCTTTCTTTGTGGTTCCCCTGAATGTTTCTGCTCCTCTATTCACATGGAATCCCAGCCTCTTAAAAGCTCTTACCTGTCCTCCCTCGCTTGGGAAGTTTCCCAGTGACCCCGTTAGTGTCTGCTTAATTACATTAATGGGCCATCAGAGAGCAACCTGGAATGTCAGCCTTCCTATTCTTGGTGACTAATTCTTTTTCTGTTTATTTGTTGTAACTGTTTCACCCAGTTTCCAAGCTGGACTCAGAATATTTGAGAGCACAGAAGCATCTAGAATTTTCTGTGAGCAATAGCCTAATATCCATATTCCCAAGATCTTGGAGTGACACAGAAAGTGTATGCCTTAACTTTCCCCATGATTGAGGAACTGCTGAAGTCATTTGAACATGGCACTTGGCACAGCCTACAGGGATGCTGTTAACACTTCCCTCATACTTACAACAAAGTAAGGTGGGCCAGCCTGGGTGGCTTATATATGCCAATCCAATGACAAAAACACAGCAGAACTGAACAAAACAAAAAACCCAAACCCTCCACAATAGATTCCATGGTCATTTTCATTTTCCAGAAAAAGAAGCCAAGAAAAGGTAAGTTGTGCAGGGCCGCACTGAGAAGCAGTTGATCAGGCGTCCACATTCGCTGTGACTCCTGCCTCCAGCCTCTCGGCCACCGCAATCTATTACTCTGCAAGATGAAACCACAAAGTACAGTTCTATTTTTACACTCTGTATATTAATACATAGCCCAGAATCAAAGGTATTAGTTTGTTATACTCTGAGCCCGGGGCATTTTTCTCACATAGAAGAATTAAGCTAATTCAGAAAAATGTAAACAAAAGTAAACAGTTGGGGAGCCATGAAATTCCAAGTTCCAGAGGGTGATTTTCATAATCCTAAACGAAACAGCACACTGTTCCAGAGGGAATGAAGCGAGCTATTGGCAACAAATGAGCCTCCAAGTTCAGATGTCCTCCAAGTGAAGAACAGATGAAATCTGTCCTTCGGACTCAGGTATTGGCACGTGTTACTATATACAGTATAGAGTAAAAATGAAATATCACTTGAAATAAGGAAGTTGACTAAATATGAACAAGTCATATTGATATGTGATTAAAAAGCATCTAGTGGTATGTTAGCTCTCAAACACAGGAGAAATAGCTAACAGAAGAGCCTATTTAACATACCAAAACAGACCTAGGTTTTTGGCACCAGATGAATGAATGAAAGAAACAAATAAAAGGAGGACATGACTGTTTCTAGGTATAGTGAAGGAGATTTTTTGTAGATATGAGGGGGAGCATACCCAGAGGCAGAAACATCTGAGAGAGCCCAGAGTGACTGGGGAAGGGTAGCTGGGCTGGAGAATTCAGGATAGGGGCCCAGATATGCCAGCCATATCCTGTAACAGGTAGGGAGTGAGGGATGCTGGGAGAACTTGGTGGCCTGGTCCATTTTGATATGTTAAATAGGCACCTTAGTTTGCTGTTGGCCCCAGGTTTGAGACCTAACAGTATTTAAATGAAATAGGAAGCTACGATTTGTTTGTTTGTTTGTTTGTTTGTTTGTTTTTCTGGTTCCTTCTATGGAGGGATCACTATAGTCCAATCTCAAGCAACCTATGGTTTAGCAATCTGTTGTCAAAGTCAAGAATATTTTGTAACCCCTGTGAATGTGCATGTGTGCGAGCTTGTGTGCGTACACACACACACACACACACACACACACACACAGCATTTCTCAACCTGTAGGTTGGGACCCATCGGAAAGCACATATTTTGGATGGCCTCAGGAACTGAGACGCCGCTCAACAAAATTACAGTCACAAAGTAATAATGAAAATAATTTTATGGTCAGGGTTACCACAACATGAGGAACTGTATTAGAGGTTAGCAGCACTAGGGAAGTTGAGAACCACTGGCCTAGAAGTTATCTTTAGGTGATGGAATTTTACCTTCATTTGCCTATGTTTAAATTTTTTCCATTTAACTATTTTTTTTCTAGGCAGAAAATAAACCAATGCTTTCTTCTCATTCACATGGATTGAAAGGCCTGTATTTCAAGGACTATCTCAAAGAATACAGACACAAAATGAACCTGCCTTTTGAGGTTAATCCCATGACTGAGGAGAGGAGGAGGGAGGGCCAGCCCTGCAGTTCCAGCCTCTGGCATTTATAATCTCTGAGAGGACAGGTCCACGTGGGGAAAAAAATAAAATCACACCTCTGCAGAAATAGAAGGTTACGAAGGGAGAGAAACTCCAGCCCAATCACCGTATGTCCACGTAGTCTGAGCTCAGAAACATCTGTGTCCTAACCCAGGGCCCTCCCTCATACATTCCCACAGCATTTAGCTGCTACACAAAACTCACACCCACAGTGTGCAAGCTCAAGTCTGTTCGTACAGCAACATCTTGGCCACCCAAATAATCTGGAGAGCTGGGGGAACAGTTTACCCATCGTGCATGGCCAGCATGCAAAAGGCTGTCGGTTCAGTCACTATCCCGCCTTTAATCCCACCACTCAGGAGAAAGAGGCAGGCAGATCTCTGAGTTAGAGGCCAGCCTGGTTGACCCAGTGAGTTCCAGGACAGCCAGGGCTACACAAAGAAACTCTGTCTCCAAAAAAAAAAAAAAAAAAGAAAGAAAGAAGGAAAGAAACAAAACAAACAAATGAATGAACAAAATCCTAATGTCCACATGGGAGATGCTCACAAGGTGAAGTAAAAACAGTATGCAAATTATGAGTATGAGTCAATTTGCATAGAAAAAGGTGAATTATGCTGCTGCATAATTCATTATCTAACATTTGGTTTTGCTGTGACCACAGGAAGGAAAATAGATGCAAGCAACATAGTTCTCTGTTGTGAGAGGATGCCCACAGCTCACCCCATAAGCTCCCAGAGCATGGAAGGTTCCTGATTTCCCATTCCCTCTCCCACCCTGGCCCCAGCCCAGGGGCAGTGAATGGCAAGGAGGCCTCTTGGACTTCCCAAAACAAGAATTCCCTAGGGAACAGGTGACCTTCTCATACAGAATGCTTTTTTTTTTTTTTCCAGGATTTGGGGAAGGGAGAGGGAGGAGATAGAGGGCAGAAAGAGAAGGGAGAAGAGAGAAAAGAACATACCAAAAAGAGAAAGAAAAGCCAGAGAGGAAACATGGTTTCCCATCAGGTCGGTGTAACTAGGCCTCTGTGTCTCCCCAAAGGGAGCTATTCAACCACCAGGAGAGCTTTCTAAATCACAAGCTGGCCAGCTGTGGTGGCACACACCTGTCATCCCAGCGCTCAGGGAGGCAGAGGCAGGCGGATCTCCGTGGATTCGAGGCTGGCCTGGTCTACAAAGTGAGTCCAGGACAGCCAAGGCTACAGAGAGAAACCCTGTCTCAAAAAACAAAAACAAAAACAAACAAACCAAATCATTAGAGACTGGGGCTGAGACTAGCATGCCTAAAATCGTCCTGACTGACCACACTTGGACACTTCTGCTCCCAGGCACTCCCCTCTGCCAGTGGGAGAGCGAGCATTCACAGCACTGGTGTGAGACAGGGCTGTGCAAACGGGCCACTGTGGAGTGTTTACCCCCAAGTTTAACAGTGAAGCCTGCTTCCCCTGTGGATGGAGAAGATAACGCCCTTTATCCCTAACAACGTGCAGATTTTAATGCAAGGAGCTGGGAAAGTAAGGCTGTCCTGAGGTCTGGCAATGTTCCTGCCATCGTGAGTGCTAACAGCCATCGAACCCCCCGGGGAGGTGCTTCGAACAGAATAGCTCCTGATTTTACCCAGCAACAGAAGGGGCTGCCCTTCCTCCCAACTCGGGCTCCCTCGAGGCCACCAGAGGGGCAGGAAGAATGTGGAAGAACCAGCTCAGAAACTCTATTAAGTTTTGCTCTTTTCTGGGGCAAAGCCACTGGTGGCCCTGTTAGCCACTTTAGGGTGTGACCCGGGCTCCCCTCCTTCCAGGAAGTGTCACACAGAAAGTTGTTCTGCCTCTGAAAGAGTGGAGTCCCATTAGTCACTGAAAGGTGAGTCCCATTAGTCACTGAAAAGGACCAGGCAGGAAGCCAAGGCGCCTTGTCCCTTACCTGTAAACGGCATAGGTGACCCTGTCCAGACTTCAGCCGAGCACCTATGACCTCACGGGCTACACTAACAGCCTGGGGGGTGGAGGGGGAGGAATTCTTTTTTCCAGTCTAGGCAGAAACAAGAAGGATGTGCACGCGCACCGGCTATACCTTAGGCAGGCAAGGAGAATGTGGGTTCTCGAGATCTAAACTTTAAAAATGACGTTGTGATGGGACAGAGTGCTTGCCCGATATGTGTGAGGCCCTGGATTCCATGCCCGGCAAAAACTAAACGAGAGCAGCGTTCCTGCACAAAAGAAGGGCAAGTTGGGGTCACTCTAGGGTTCTAAGTCTTTGGTTGACTCTTTTATGGAATAAAATTCTTACGACACTAGCAGTATTCATAGGTTTTTAAATCGATTTAATTTTGCTTTGTTTTGTTTTGTTTTTTGAGACAGGGTTTCTCTCTGTAGCCTTGGCTGTCCTGGACTCACTTTTTGGACCAGAGAGTTCAAGGCCTCCCTGAGTTCTGGGATCACAGGCATGTGCCACCGAGCCCAACTGATTTATACTTATTTATTTATTTTAGAAAAGAAGATGACAAACCTTTGTTTCCTACTTTAACTCCACGACACTGAAACACAGTGGCCATGGTTTGACTCAAAAACCACTAAATAGTTTCGGGGTCCAGATTTACACCATCATGAGCCAGAGGTCAGAGTCTATGTCGGGTGTGCTGTCATCGTCAATGGCGGTCCCATGCCTACACTAAGCCCTTTAAGGACATCATCATCTTAGCTGAGCCTCACAACAGCCCAGGGCAGTAAGCACCATCACGCCCTCTCCCAGGTATCTAGTGCAGGGCTAACACGCAGTCAGTTGTAAACATTTGTCAAGTGAATTAAAACATTGAGTACTGCATAAAACCAGGTGCAGCCACGGATGGAATGACAGGAATGCCTAGCATGGATTCATTTCCACCTCAAAGGAAACACATTAAGGATGCATGCCTCTGGTTCAGGCTCGGGGAAGGGCTGAGGTAAGGATGAGGCAGGAGGATGGTTTGAGCCCTGGAATTTGGGGCCAGCCTGGGCAACACAATGAGCCTCTTACAGATAAGTAAATAACTATGCAGGAGAAACGGTTTTCCATTAATGAAACCAAACCAGAGGTCAATACAAACGACAAAAATCACACGAATGTTTACTAGGACTGATAAAGAGCCATAAAGGCATACATTGTCATATCTTTGGATAGAAGAGTCTTCAAAGCAAACCAGGCAGATCCAGTTCTAGCAGCCAGGCAGATGGTACCATTACACAAAGAACAACATATGATTCCACGGTCAACATCTGTGCTTCCACTGGGGCATGATCTGGGTACTTCCCAGTGGGATCTCTAAAGAGCTGCTACATGCCCAGGAGATGGAATAGAGGGATTCCTGAGAAGGCTTTCTAGTTCTGTTACTAATGGCTGGGCTAGTCTTTTCCTTCTCTAGAAAAGCGTGATGAATTGGGCTTCCTTCTGGTTCTAACTTCCCCTTTAGCGTTTCAGTTTGTGAAGAACCCTCCCCAACTCCCACCTTTCCCCCCACTCCTGCCAAGTTTCAGCCCCTTGCCTCTCCAGGACTCTTTGGGAATGCTTGGGCTGGCTCTGCGGTTTTATCTGAAGGAGAGCATAAGGTCTGGGGTCACTGAAGAGGAGCAGTGTTTTTAAGAGCTGGGGTAAACCAGAATGACCCTATTGATGAAGACACATTGGACACAGGGCATGGAGAAATCAAGTTGGTAATGGTACTGAGAGATACTATGCAGGTTGCTGGGAGGAAAAAGCCATTAACGCTCTTCCCCAGAATGAACCTAAGAATTGCAATAATGACCGCTGGAACAGATATGCGTGGGCGCGACAGTGGCCCTAAGGTTATGATGGTAACCAACGCTTGGACTTAAGGTCTTCCGTGTGTGCAGCAGACCTTACATGTCTCATACTGCAAATCTGGCTTAGAACCCCTGTTTGTGGATCTCATAACTCCTAGCGGTAAAACTACTGCTATTATTTTGCCAAATGCACAGAGTATCTATCCAACTGACTCTGATTTTATTATCTTTCTACCTGTAGATTGTGCAGCTCTCGCCCATCATCAGAAAAGTTGCGCAGTGAATGGCGGTTAATGCAAGAACGCAAACAGGTCAAAGTGCAGAGAATAAGGGATTATGGAGTGCTCAGCCACAAATGGGTTATCTATAGCACACCCCTCCCCAAGGCTCAGAGGCCATAATGGAAGAGGGGACAGAAAGATTCTAAGAGCCAGAGGTTGGGGAAGATAGGACCAACATGACAGGATTGCTATACTCATGAACTCGTAACAGCTGTGGTTGCCTGCACAATATCAAACCAGTCAACATTCTAACACGAAGCGGGAAGGGGCTCATGAGTTCCCATCCTTAACTAATAAACTGCCAGCAGCTAATGGCCCCTGGAGAAGGGAGAGCTGGTTTTCTTTAAGAGCGTGGCTCTTGGTAAGTCCACTATGCTTCAGGAGACGGCCCCACACCCAGAAGCATATGAACAATGCAGATTGGAGTTAATGGGTTATTAACAGTTTCAAAAAGTGATTAAAAGTGCAGATGTGCCAGGAGGGTTGTCAGGATGGAATTCCGGACCTATTGTTTATTCCCTGTAATCCCTCAATGACCCTGTGACACAGTCTATATCTCTACACAGTTGGGATGATACAAATTATTATCTGAAAAAAGAGAGAGAGTTCAAAGTTTCAGGGCAGAAGAGAACTATGCTAAAGTTCTCAAAACGGACATCATGAAATAGAACATTAAAGGCTCTGAAGTCAGGTGTGTCCACAGCATCACTGTATGGACATAGAGTAACCTCTACTGTTCACCTGCTTGTCCTCTACTTTTAAATCACTTGGAATAAATAAATAAATAAATAAATAAATAAATAAATAAATAAATAAATAAAT
>NW_026596064.1:13319646-13344204 GCF_907164565.1 Psammomys obesus
AATAAATAAATAAATAAATAAATAAATAAATAAATAAATAAATAAATGACAGACACAGGGACTGCATTTTAAACTTTCTATCCCAAAGTAGGGTTTACAACCAAGCAGCTACTACTATTATCCCGGTCATAGCTGATACCCCGTTACTTCTCACTGCTTAAGAGAGACACAGAAGACAGATATGGGAAGAATAGCACAGGGTCTGAGTTGGGGAGAGTATGTTTATGTGGTGCCTCTTCCCAGATACGGGTATATCCATCAGGGGACCCAAGAGGTATATTGGGGGTAAAAATAAATGCCAAATAGTAAATTGAGTTTTCATGGTTAAGGTCATTTCTAGCAGATGAAGAAATAATGCATTGGTGGTCACAGGATTTCTGTCCCTTGCGAACTGAGTCAAAGTGTCATAAGGTACCTTTCCCGGGTTATCAACACCTTTCTGAAGGAACTTGGAGTCCTGGTTTCACACATTAAATGCAGTTTATAAAATAAGTGTATCACATCAAGTCATAAGGCTCCTGGTTAGGGAGTCTGGGAAAAGATAGGAAAAGTTAGGACAAATAAAGATGAGGGTGACCTTGGATACCCGGTGGCTCTCCAGAAACTGGTCTGATGTCGAAGCTGAAAAGAAACTACCTGCTCCTGTTCTGAAAGCACCTTGGGTGGATAATCCCAGGGCGTCATGAGTAAATCAACTGATCCAGACAGAGTCACCACCACCCTAACCCCGGGGATGCTCAGCCTGCCCAAGGGGCTCACTGTGAGTGGAGAGACATGACAGAGCCAGGCTTCGTGGATACGGCGATAAACACGTGTAAACGAGAGCCTGCATGTGAAGAGAGGGATGGATGGTGGCGAGGAAAGGCCTGCCAGAGGGATTCTTGTCACATATCCAAAGTTAATTACAAGTTGACTGAAAAAAAAAAAATTGAGGGTCCTAAAAATGGCTTCCTTCTGGAAGGATCTAAGTCAACAAAACTCTGTGGGGTGTACAGCCTTCAGGTGGTTTGAAATGCTTTTGTTATTCTGAAAGAGGCTTGAACAGGTTTTTTGTTTTCAAGACAGGGTTTCTCTGTGTAGCCCTGGCTGTCCTGGAACTAACTCACTCTGTAGACCAGGCTGGCCTCGAACTGAGTGAACTGCCTGCCCCTGCCTCCAGACTGCTGGGATTAAAGGCATGAGTCACCACTGCACAGTTTTACATGATTTTTTTTTTTTTTAAGTCACGTCTATATCTTTAGTTATTCTTAGTGGTGGTTGGTGAGTGTACTAAACAGCTTGCACGTGGAGGTCAGAGGACAATTCGAAAGAATCAGCTCTCTCCTTCCACCATGTAGGTTCCAGGGATCAACTTGGCGGCAAGCATCTTTACCCACAGAGCGACTCTTGCTGGCCCAGAAGGTTTTTGTTTTGTTTTGCTTTGTTTCCTTAAAGTTTAAGCTAACTAAAGAATTCTCTGAAACCGGTCCACTCCTTCAGGCTTAGAGGACAGTTTGGCTGGCCACAGCGGCGTCCAGTTAACCCCACAGAGTGTGACACCAATGATTTATGGCAATTCGGACACCTGCATGCTGGGTATCTACTTCTTTTGTCTCTTTTTAGGCCATTTTTCCACTTTTGTTTGTTTTCACTTTCAAAAAGGCAGCTGCAAATGTCTCTCACTTTTCTTTCCCCACCTTATCTCTACTTCCTTATAGGAAAGGGGGTAGACCTTCTATTATTTCCCTTTAACACTAGATTGCAGGGTAAGAAAGAAAGATCATCTTTCCTCAAATCTTTGTAATATTCCTGTACTCAACAGAACCAAAATACAAACAAACAAGCAAAGAAGGGAGAGATCCCACTTTTTCAAAGCAAAAGATAAGCCAAGTAAGGGAGTGCATACTTTCCTCAAATGTGACATTTGTAGGCCACAGACACTTACCGGGTCCCTGACTCCCCCCCCCCCCCCCGTAACATCAACTAAAATCAAACAGGTTTGCCCTGAGAAATTTAGGATGGCCCCATAAAGTTCAAGCATCAACAAGAACAAAACCTCGAAGCTCCTACTTCTTGGTTCCTTTTACTTTGTGCTTCTTGGGTTTCAAGAATGACTTTACATTCTGAATGACTCTTCAACCAGTTTGCCAGAGCCCAGGGACCTAGGAACCACAGCTGTGCGTTCTGACCTATGAACTTCAGAGTCCCCCAGCGAGGGCATACATTCAGCAGCAGGGAAAGAGACAAAATGATGTCTTTATTTAAAAAGGGAAGTAGGGAGATTGCCTTTCAATGGCAGTAGGTCGGCCAGACCTGAGAAACTGGTTCCGCTGAGCAGGCAGACAGATGCCTGGCGGTGCACACCCTCCGTGGGACCTCTCCCTATGTCCTTTCCTTCTGCGGTGGGGCATCTTCCCACAAAGTTCTGGGCTCCAGGCAAGGCAAGGCAGACAGCTTCAATGCAGACCTTATCTTCTCTGTCTGCCACTGAATTGATGCCCTGGGGCTGAGTGGAGACTCCCATCTCTCTTTCCCGAGGGAGTGCGGAGATGTGTGAGCACCTCAGATTCTATCTCACTCTGCCCAGGCCCCAGGACAGGTCGGAGCTCAGTTTCCATCCTCACACCTTTCAAATCTAGGAAAGAGTAAGGCAAGGAAGCCTGCAGGAGTGTGAAGGCAGCTTTGCAAGTTGCTTTCATTGCCTCTCACCAACTTCAGCCCTCGGTCTGTGGCAGTGCCAGCTAACTCCAGCAACATCCCTTTCCCACGCCCCCGGCCCCCCTCCCACCCACCCACCCACCCCTTAACCACTGAGCCTGCAGCCACCGAATTCTGAATTCCCAGCATGGCGCCGGAGCCCACCACTCCTCTGCTCAGCAATGAAGAGCCTGGGCAGTTTACAAAACAGTACTACTGCCCCGTGTGGATCCAAGAAAGCTGGCTGCAAGGGACATAGCTCCTGCCACAAACCCTACACTATTCTCTGACAGGAAACGGACTCCCAAGAAGTCTTGCCTGGAAACCCTTCACCCTAAGGGGGGCAGCAAAGCCTTCAGAGCAAACCTATCCACCCAGATCCCTCTGGCTGCTTCCGGCTTCCTCTCCCCTGCAACACTCCTTCCCTTCTGCTCCCAGCCTCGATTTCCAGTCTCCGAATGCTCCCTGCCCACCCAGAACCCTCCTCCCCATGGACGCCGAATTTGGAGCAAGACACAGCTCCGATTCAGGCTGTTCAAAATAATGAAGACACGGGGAGAATCTGTTGCTGGGATTATGAACCTTAATGGCATGGGAGAAGGTCCTTGAGATTTCATTAGTCTCTGCAGCCACACAGCTGTTTAGGGCTAGGAATTTGTCAAATTAAAGAGGAAGGGTCTCTTGGGTAACTCCATGTGAAAGTAGTGTGGCTACTGTTTAGATTTTGAGTCTTAGACTGGGGCTCTGCAAACAGAGGTGGAAGCCAAAGCCTAATTACTTTTTTTTTTTTTTTTTTTTTTTAAGGCAAAAGCTAAAAGCCTTTTAAGAGGCATGGTCTTTTGTCTCTAAACATACAAACATTCCTTTCCCCTACGTTCCCAGCTGAAATGTTAAAACTGACATGAATTAGGGTCTCACTTTTTTTCTCCCCATTTTTTTAAGGAGAAGCTACACAACTCATAACCCTCCCTCTGAGATCCTTCTCACCCTGTTTTGCAAGCTGTTTGGGGGAAACTGGTTGCTTCCTGCCAGTCTCTTCAATGACATTAAAATTAGCAGAATAATTAAATACAGTCCTAATTGGGTCCAAAACGAGCTCTCGGTTAATTAATGAGCCAACGTCTGGCCCAAAGCGCTCAATCCACGTTGCTTTGTGAACGCCCACGCAGAGAAAAGTGATCTCCAGTCCCATAAGAAAATTGCCAGTTGGGAAAAACTCTCAAAAATATTCCTCCAGCCAGAAGTCAGTTAATCTCGAAGCTGGAATCTATAGGTAAATGAGCACTGAACTGTACCTCCTCCACCAAGTCCCTCTTCTCAGTCCATACCCACATCCCCGGCGTCCAAAGTCTCTGAGAAGTAACAGCATCCCCAAACTGCAACTCATCCCCCCCCCCTTCGCCCCCAGAGCGCGCGCGTTCGGCTGCCTGGGAAACTGAGTCCAAAGCGGTTCGCAGCATACCCTCTCCCTCATCCCAGTCCCTTCTCAGCCCTGCCAGCCCGGTTAAAACTCCACTCACCTCTACAAGGGAAGCAACAGCAGCATTTAGCCAACAGCCAGCCCAAAGAGGGACCTCGGGTGTAAGCCTGATCGCCACCCTTCATGCTGCAGCGCGCCCTCGGGGCTCCGGCATGGCACGGGCGCCGGCCGGGATGAGAGCGCGGCGGGAGGAAACTTCGGAGCCAACCGCCAGCCAGGTCCCGTTCCCGCCCCGCCGTCCTCCTCCCGCACCCCGGTGGTGCTGGGACTCGCAGGGAGTTGGGCCACCTTAGGCAGGAGGGAGGGGCCTGGCGGCAAGGGAGGGACTAAGGGGGCGGAGTTCCAAGGTCCAGCTGTTTGTTGGGGACTCGGCCAGCGGCGTCCCTGAGCCTTACGAAACACGCAAACACGCGTGTGTGACTGTGGGTATCCGGCTAGTGCTGAGAGCTCGGTCACCTAGAGCCCCTGCCGCAAAACAGGTGCTTAGGTGAGACTTCCAAGGGCCACAATAATCGGTTTCAGTTTTTAATACAGAGCTAGATGAGGTAAAAAAAAAAAAAAAAAAAAATGTGGAAGAGGGGCAGATTAGAAGATTCAAAACAATACTTTCTCCCTGTCTGGTTCCCCTCATCTCCTCTCTACTAAAAATCCCATTCCTGTTTTTCCCATGCAGCGATCCCTCGCTTCCTTATCAGCTTCCCCATCAAAATGATGTGCAAAAAAGGGTTTGGCATAATAAAAACCAAAGTTCAAAGCTCACTTTCTTTCACCACTGACTCTGTCTGACCTTAGGCTAGACAATTTCCTTTTTTTTTTTTTTTTATCTTCAGTTTTCCCATTCAAACGAAACGAAACAAAACAAAACCAGATGGTTTTGGTGCCACATTACTGGGGAGACTGAGGTTGGAGGTTCAAGAGTTAAAGATGAGCCTGTGTGGCATAGCGAGACCCTAGAATTGAAAAAGACGCCCACAGAGGCTGTGTTTAATCATCCCAGGTGAGGGAATGTCCACACACAAAATTCAAGCACCTCTCCTACTGACGGAGGAAGGCTCCCATCCACTATTTCCTCTCTACTGTGATCCATGGATTTATCACTCTTTTCCCCTCGTCCCTGTGCTTTTCTCCTTTATGCCTTTTTCATGGTTCAAGGCCAAGCTTGGTGTCGACAGCACCCTCGAAGCTGACCTGAACAGCACCAGTTTGACCTTTCCATGAATCACTACTGAACAAATCTCTCACAGTAGATTGCTCCCACTAGTTTTTGCCCAGCTTCAGGGGAAAGGGCTTGTAGGAAGGATGAAATAGTCATAAAGCAGGTCTGTTCCTTAGAGGAAAATAGGCTATGGTCTAGAGATATAGCTCAGTGGTAGAGGGTTGGTTTAACAGGTATAAGGACCCAAGTTTAATAGTTAACACTGGAGCTGGGTGTGGTGGCTTTTACCTTTAGCACCTGGATGAAGAGGCAGGTAGATCTTTGTGTGTTCAAAGACAGCCTGGTCTACACAGTGAGTTTCAGGACAACCAGAGCTACATAGTGAGACCCTGTCCAAGAAAACAAAGGTTAACACTGAAAAAAGGAAAGAAAGAAGAAAAAAAAAAGAACCAAAGAAAAGGTGGCGGCTGGGGGGATGTTGATGAGAAGAATAAAAGCTAAAAGCCTGATCATCCAGGGAAACAGTTTCTGCTGGGAAGAAAGACGGGAGAGGGGCAGGCTCTTAGGAGGTACCAGGATATGGGGCTTCCAGTGTGAACCACCATGCTCAGAGTGGGGCTTTGTTTATCTATATGCAAAGGCTTCTGCCTCCTGGCAACTGAGAACAGCATAGCTTAATGAATACCATAGCTAACCCCTATGGAGCATTCACACAGGCCAAGCAATTTCCTTCATACGTAAACCCATTTATCTGACCAAACAACAGCAAAGGTTTAAGGTGACTCTGAGAAATAAAATTAACTGTGATACGTTAATGGCTTAGCTCTCAAGAAAAACTCTAAGAAGCTTTGTTCCACAGAACCTATGGAACGTAAAGGCCTCCTGCCTCCTCTCCAATAACTTCCCAGCTAGACCACCAAGGTCATCTGCCTGCCAGGTGGGAAGAGTGCCGATACTGTCCCCTCTGACACAGGAAGACAGGGAAACGGCAGTTCTGCTCACATAGCCTGTGCCTGGGTGTCCCCATTTCAACTTGATCTAGGACCATCTAGCAAACAAATGCGCAGGCATATCCCTAAAGGAGCTTTTAGACTGGCTTAAATGAAGCGAGAAGACCCACCTAAATACAAGCAGTGCTGCTGCATATACGGAGCTCTCTGCATATACCAAGCTCTATTCCAGATACCAGGACCCCGGACTGAATAAGAAGGAGACATTTGGGTGAGGAGCATTCATCATCCTCTACTTTTTTTTAATTTATCCTTGCTATTTATAGTCAGTCCCTCTACTTCTTGACTGGAGAGGCAACATAAGCAACTGCCTCATGTTCTGGCTGCCATGACATCTCTCTGCCATGATGGCTGTACCCTAGAACTGTGAGCCCAAATAAACCTTTCCTTCCCTAAGTTGCTTGTGTCCAGTATTTTGTTATAGTTATCTGGAAAAGTAACTAATCTGGTGCTAAGATCGGTATTTTGTCTAAATACCCAATCACCTCTTTTGATACTCTGGAACATTCTTTTCCTTTTGAAATTACTTTTAAAATATGACACAAAAATTATATCTATCTCTGGGGTACCCTATGATATGCAACATCCTGATAGTGGTTAAAAGATGCTTCCAAAGTCTTTTGGTGAGGACCTGGAGATGTACTCAGTGATAGTACTTGTGGAGCATGTGTGAAGCCTTTGGCTCCACGCCCAGCACACAGTTATTATAATAATAATAGCAATAATAATACATTTTTTTTCTTGATGAGTACCAGGTCCTTTTTAATTAAGTGTTCCTGTGAGCCTTTGTGTTAGGTGATATTGGACCATTTTTCTGCTGTGGTATTTTGCCAAAGACCAAGGGCATCATCTTATAGAAACTGGCTTGCCTTAGAATGTAAAAGCCAGCTCTTACTTCAGAAATCGGAGTGCAGGTGGGCCCTCCAGAAGTCCTGTAGATGCAAAATAGGCCTGTGGATGCAAAAACAAACAAACAAACAACAAACAAAACAAAACCCTCACATGTTTCCACTGGCTCTTATAACCCAGGAGTCCACTTCTACTCTCAATATGAAGCTGGGAGGTATTGGCACACACCTTTAATCTCAGCCCTTGGGAGGCAGAGGAAGCAGATCTCTGTGAGCTAGAGACTTGGACTATAGAGGATTTCCACGACAGCCAGTGCTACACAAAGAAACCCTGTTTCAGACATTAGGAAAAAAAGAAAAAAAAAAAGAATTCCTGCTGAAGAGTCAACATCAATAAACCAAGAGGAGTCTCACTGGTGTCCTCAGTGGCTTCCTAGAACAAGGCTAGCCAATGTCTGCACCCAAGAGAGATGTCCTGAGCACCTCTGGGGTACTGATGTTGGCAACTCTTTATCGAGTGCTCACTTTGCCCCAGGCTCTTCCCAGCCACTGGATCTGACCGAGTGAACAAAATTTGTGACTTTAGAAGGTGAACAGTAGGCCAGATTCACCAAGAATACAACTTACTTAGGCACCTAACCTACCGCAGAAATTTAAGAGAAGAGTGGCCCAAGCTGAGGCAGCAAGCGTAAGGAACTGCTTAGAAAACCAGTCCACTTGGTTTGGACTATGCACACGACTCTTTTCTAATAATGCACTTGACAACTCAGGACCCTGACCTGCGCATACTCCCTGGTCCACCAGATGAGCTCTTCCCCCACTTTCCTGGAGCTATATTCCCCAAACGGCCAGTAAAGTTTGTTGTGGGAGGTAACAGCTCACATCGGGGTGTGAAAGTACACACACCCCTCTTAAACAACACACTTAGTGACCTTTATTGATCTAAATGCATACTCTACTCCACAAACAATGCAATCGGTTCCTCCTTCCCTCCACAAGCATCAGATTTAGACAAATCCCACTCGCCTAACTGCAGCTGGGTTATGCCCGAATACAGGGGTATGAGCACTGGTCCACTGAGACTGCTTTGGTGCATGTGCACACACTAAGCCAAACTGTGTCCTCTCGGTGAGCTTTTCAGGAGACCCCTTCATCCACCATCTCGTGCTTAGGCATGGTTGAGCATGCATGTGATAAAATTCAGATGCACTGTGGGAAGAAACACGTGAAATAGAAAAGAGGTCATATGATTCATGCCTGCTGGTCAAAAGAGAGAACCATCCAAAATAGGTCCCTTCCTTTCTTTAGACCCTATCAAAATAAGTATCAGGCAACAGGGTCCTTGGGCTCCTTGAGTGCCCTCTACCCTCACTCATGTAGCCCACCATCATGGAGCTATAGCATCACGCAGACCAACTCTTGACAGCACGGTTCTCTCTGTTCTGTACTTTGCTTTTGTACAAAGCTTCCTTGCTGCTTTGCAAATCTGTACGGGCCTTTATTTCAATGCCTCGACTAGGAGGCTGCGTGCGAATCTGGAAACACCTGGACTGACAACCAGCAAAAGATCCTCTGGCCTGCATCTAGGGGTGTTGGGATTTTCAAGGTAACTTAGAAGGGATCATGGTAGGCAGCTTTACAAATCGTAGGTACTTTTTGCAGGCTTCCCAGGAGGTTCCAAGGATTGAAGAAAGACTGAGAACCATAACATGGCTAAGTCTCTCCTGTCAAGATTCGCTGACTTTGAGCGCATCTGGGCATCAGAAGGTCTAAATGCTCCCCTAGGGCTTGTCATGTGCTACAGAGCCAGAGGGCCACTGGTGAGCTCTGATGTGCATCAGAATAAGCCGGAGGGCGTGCTAAAGCACAAATTCCTGCTCAAGTCAAGTTTCTGCTTTCCTGGTTAGAGTGGGGCTCAGAAAGTTCCTCGCTGCAAGTTCCCAGGTGGTGCTGGCTTGGCACAGAGATTATAATGTGAGAACCACTCACGTAATTATTTCCCTCACTTATTTGCCAGCCATGCTTCTCTTTGTATTAACACCTTTATTTATTTATTTGAGATACCGGCCTTCCTTCACAAGCTCAGGAATTGGTTTTCTTTACCTTGGAGAGGTTGTCTAGAACAGGGGCTGGCACAGAGTGTGTTTTTGGATGTGGCTGACATCTTCCTCCTGTTCCTCCCCTGCTTCAGAGAGGAGCCCAAGCAAGGCCTGAGCTTGCATGTCAGTCACAGGTTCGGATGAGACTTAGCATCTGTCAATTTCATGCAATAAGCATAAACCTTGAGGGCTTAACACGAACTCGGGAGAAAGCAGCAATCAACTTGCAGAAGACTAGACTTTGAAGTTGGTACAATGTCAGCCTATAGCATCGGAGGGTGGTTCGCCTCTAACCAGGGAAGAAGCTGCATTGCAAGGAAGCCAACAGAGGGAGCAGAAAACAGGGACAGTAGAGGGAAAGCAGGCAGGCAGGCAGGCAGGCAGGCAGGCAGGCAGTAAGGGAAACTGACTCTTATTTCAGAGAGCTCTTTGAAAAGCTACCTGCTTACTTGCAAAGTTCAGGCTAAAAAGCCCTTGAGCTGTAGCAGTATCTTTAGATTATTTTTAATTTGTGGCCAGATCTCACTCTTTTGTCACTGTCTTCAGTGACGATGGCAGTCTAAACCAAATAGGCTATCTGCCTACCAACTCACCAGTCTATTTCATGTTTCAACCCCACTGTACCCAACAGAAACCCCCAAAGTCTTCCTGGGTCTTGGCCCACAGATGTCCTGGACCACGGATTCCTCAGTGCTAGGTCTGGCACGGGACACTAGTATGACTATGATTTCTTTCAGGTTAGCCACTGCCTTGAGTCCTACTGGGCTGTGACCACAGGCACCTACTTGTCCTTTCTAGCGATACACAGATGTCCCATTTCTTACTGTACGAATACTGTTTTGAGATTCAAAGGGCACAGGTTTTCTAGATCACAGTATCTCTCCATATTTCTTAGTGACAGCCCAGGTCAGAGAGATAATGGACAGCAACATCGCCCTACCTCGAGTTCTTTGAGAATCTTTGTTCTGTGTCAAGCACATTCAGAACACCCATTCCGCAGCTTCCCAGTGATGTCCCCAGGCTCGGGGAGGCTGAGCACCGGGCTCCGAGTGAGCCCAAACACTGGCCCCACTTGCTCCATCTCCACTGTAGTCACTATAGATAGATTCCAAAGTTCAGCAAAGGATTCCTGTGTAAAGCCAGGGTAGAGAAGCTCGGGCTCGAGATCTCTGTTTTCAAGAAGAGTCCAACTGTATGTGCAGTTTAGGAACCACAAGTATCTTTGCTTTCTCCAACTCTGACATCTGGTTCCTCCACCCATTCTTCCTCTGTTCCTGTTGTTATCATCATCATCATCATTATTATGAGAAGATGGGAGTATTGCTGTGTTGCCCACTTGATCTTGAACCTTTGAACTTAAGTGAATAATCTCATTTCAGCCTCACAAATGGCTGGGATGACAATACGTGTGCCACGCCTGACATTCATTCCTGTTGTGCTCTGCTTGCTAGGCACGTGTTCCTTAGTTATCATCTTCGCCATGTTGATTTCTGACCCCAGATCTGCCCGACTGCTGATACCAGGATGGCTCATAACTTTCTCCAAGTGGCTTAGCTTCCCTTTGTGGCCGTAGCTTCACATCATAAACTCTTGCCTTTCACATCATAAATTCTTGCCAGGTATCGATCACTTATTCCACGAGCAATCTGGCCTTTGAACGGTTCCTGTCTTCCTCAGCCAGAACTCTTGGCTCTAGGACATGGTCCCTTGTTCTAGGCCCTCCCACTGAGGTTTATAAGATGGTCTCTGTAACAGGTTGTACAGCAGGGTGTGAATGGGAATCTATACAGAAAGCACAAGTTTAAACAAATGCGTCCCCCGACCAAAGACAAAGAAGATTTGAGTGAATTCTAGAAGGAGTGGATTCAGTTCTTCATGATGGACAAAGAAACTGGAGATAGAGCCAGGCCTTGAGGTGCAGCTTTCTTCTTTATGTGGAAAGAGGAATGGAGACAACAGTTACCGCTGGGCAGAAGCCCTTGACTTGAGAAAGGAGGTGTGATGTGTGTGTTTCTGAATTTAATTTTTAGAGCTTCAAGTGTGTCTTTTTCTCAAAACTACGCACTGTCCATGCGTCTGACTAGTCCCAGATGATTCCTTGCTTTAGTGGTAATAACTATGGAAGGAGCGTGGCTGCTGGGGTTACACACAGTGCTGTTCCTTCTATTCACCTTTGCTTGGCCATTGCTAATCCTGGGGGTAGCACTATCTGTCATGTGATGATAGGACTCCATGATGAAACCATACGGAGCCCATTCCACAGGACTCCAGCAACTGCCCTGGGTATGTGTCTTCCTGCTTCTGCCCGCCTGGCATCTTCCTGCTTCTTCCTGGCTTTCTCACTCATCCAGAGAGGAGTTAAACACTACTTGACCCTGCCCAACACCCTCCTTTTTTTTTTTTTTTTTTTTTTTTTTTTCAGTAAAGGACCTCAGATCCCCCTCTGGTTTGGGCCAGGCCCAAGATAGTAGGTGGCTTAGGCAAACTGGTGGAGAATGTCGGATAGCATGGAGGACCTGGTGTCTCTGCAGAATGACTAGTGTTCTTATTCTTCTGTGGGGCTGGAGGCAGAGCTGGTGGTAGCAATGGTAGATTCCTGGAGATCCATGCTGAGCAGCCTCTGAGCCGAGCCCAGGGGAGGGGAGGGAGCTATTTGTCAAAGTGAAAGGTGGCTGCAGCTAGAGTTGCTAAAAACAACCATTCCAGGTTCTATCCATTTCCAAAAATGCTCATCTGTAAGTAGGTCAAAGTGTTCCCAGAGGAGAGGAGAGAGGTGCAAGTCTATCGCTCTGACTGAGCTCCAGTTTAGGCAGGCCCATACCTGCTAAGGGTCCACTGCCAGGTGGCCATTTAATTCCGACTGTCAGAGTCACATCCTCTCCCACGGGCAGAAGTAGCAGCCCACAGCTTCCCAGGGTCCAATGGTGCTGCCCTGATATGTTAGGTGGAAAGTCAGTCTTGTAGGGATGGAGCTTGAGCCGGTTCATTCAAGGTTTCTACTCACAGTCAGGGTTGAGAACCTTGCCTCATAGTTCATCCTAAGTAAATGAGGGGTGCTTGTTTCACATCCCCAGAGATCACCCAGCACGAGACAGCACTTCCTACTCTCATCCTTAGTCTTTCCTGCTAAGGCTTGGGCTCGCTCCCCGCCCCCCACATGCTGAACCTGGCTCTTTCCATAGCCGCCCCACAAGGGTCCTTGGGCATGGTTTTCTTTCCTTCCTGTACACGTTTACTGAGAACATAAAGGCCAGTCATGTGCTGGATGTTGAGGATCGAGCAATGACGAAAACAGTGGGAGAAGCTTACAGGAGGGAGCTGAGGGGGAAAAGCTGATAAACGTTGATTGAGGAGTCTGGTATGGATAAAGGAAACTACGGCAGGGAATGCAATGCACAGTGAGATGGGGAGGGTGGGAGGGGGGAAGTGTCCGGTGAGGTCAGGCACACACAGATGTGAAGGTAGTGAGGGGCAGGCCATTGGGTATATGGGAAATCTGGGGAGGCTGGGTGTTCTAGGAGGAAGAGCAAAAGCCGGGCTGCTGAGGTTGAGCCTGATTGGCTTCTAGTGAGGAGCTCCGTCAGGCTGGGTCAGGGAGAGGCAGGATGAGGTAGGTAGAATAACAGCTCCACCAAGGTGACACCTTAATACCCAGGACCTGCTCGTATGCCACCCCACGAGGTGCAAGGGCTCGGCAGATATGACTCAGTTAAGGATTTGGACGTGGGGAAGTTGTCCTGGCTTCTCCAGGGAGTCACAGTGTAGTCATAGGCATCCTCAAACGCAGGAGAGAAGACCTTGTGTGTGGTTCATGGAGATGTGACTAGGATGAAAGATCAGAGGCACGTGGCGCTGGGCTTTGGAGGTGTAGGAAGGGAACACGAGCCAAGGAGTGCCGGTGGCTACGGGGGCTCTGGCAGAAACAGATTCTTTTGTGGAGTTTCTGATAAGGCAGCCCTCCTCACAGGATAGCTTTAGCCAGCGCAGCTCATGTTGGATTTCTAACCTACAGAACAGCAGGCTGATAAACTTGTGATGTCTGAAGCAACAGAGTTCATGATCTGAGCCAGCAGTATCAGGAATCCAGCACCGAGGCTCCTGGGCCGTCTCTAGACATGGAAAGGACTTTGTTCTAGTCAATGAGAGACAGGAGGAATGCTTAAAGTAGAGAAGGGTGTGCGGTCCTGCCTCTGTGAACTGTCACCTCGTGGTCTGCTGTGTACAAGGCCAGCACTCAGTTTTCCTGTGGCTTACAGGGCCACGTGGGAACTAAGATGAATGTACTTAGTATCAGAAATGGTTTCTTGAGGTGGCTGTGGACCTAGCCGAGAAAACTAGACAACCCATCCCCATTGAAATGGCACAGGCAAGGAAAGGCAGGCTGTTAAGAGACAACGTGGAGGGCAGAGGGCTGGCATTTAAAATGGCCACAGTTGGTTCCTAGCTCCAAATCTTCAGAGGTAAGTGCAGTTCCCAGCCCTCATCAAAGACGTTTCTCTCTGCGGCAGACAGAAACCATCACAGAAAGCCACAACTGGTCAAAAGTGCAGAGAATAACTAATGCTGGCGTCCTCGGCCCCGGCCCATCCATCTAAAACCCAACCCCTGCCCCTGAGGCTCAGGGAACATCTGGAAGCATCTAAGAGTCAGAGGCCTGGAAGTCTTCTGTGAGACTGTGTCTCCTAGAAATGGCAGGGAAGCGACATCTATGATACCACAACAACATGGCTGCTTAAAGAAGGCGGAACAATAACAGTGCTAACAGACACGCTCATGCAGAAAGAGGAAATCTCAAGGAGCTCCATGTGTGAACACAGAACTACAGGTATTTAAGGACTGCTGAGAGAGGGGTAATCAGTCTTCCACAGTACCAAGTGGTCAGCCTCTGTTGTGTTTATATATTTGTGTGTGTATATACATGCATTTAACAATAATATAGAAGAAGGAAAAAAAAGGCCATGAATTCGAGAGGGAGTAAGAGGAGGGAATATAGAAGGGGCTAAAAGGAGAGGATGTGGGAGGAGTTGGAGGGAGAAAGGAGAAATAATATAATTATAATTTAATTAAAATAAAAATTATTAATAAAGCAAATGACCACAGCTGACAACATAAGGGAACTTTTTATGCATGTCTTCAGGGCTAGGCTAAGGCTTAATGAAGAACTGCTCTCAAGGGGTAGGTGACAAGGGCAGGCAGTGAGAAGGGTCCTGACCACTCGGTCCTGTTAGGCAGCATCAGAGTTTCACTGCCGATACCTCTCCAAGCTGCCACAACAAAGGTCTAGAGGCCTGAGATGCTCTTGCCTTCTCTGAGCAAAGAGAATAGGCTCATCTAAGCCACAATCACTGCATAGTGTTCCCGGCTTTCTCTATTCCTCTAGGTGACAGTCCCTTAGTTAGATCCAGGTAAGGGGCGGTTGTGCTATTTCCTCTCTGCACCGTATGGATATCATGGGTTTACATCAGGGGCCGATAGAATTGTCATTCGGCAGAAGAACGAAAGTCATAGTAGGTAGAAATAAGTCACAGTAGGGAGACAGGGTGGGGGAGACCTTGATCTCCATGGGGGCTGCCAAGGAGAGAAGTGTTTTCCTTGGACAGCCCCGTGCCTCCTGGTGGCGGCAGAAGCCCACAAAGCAAGGGTTGGGAAGAAAACCTGAGGCCTATTTAGCTGTGTGTCCTGGGTCCTCCATCTCACTGACGGCTGCGATCTTATTTAGAGCACAAAGGGCTTAGACTCCAGGCCTTGGGGAGAGAGTATCAGGTCAAGTCCCTCTCTACATATTGGTGGACTAGGGAAAGGACCTCTCACAGACCAGAAGCAGAGGCAGGGGACAGTGCACCGACTGGACTGACGTAATATTGAAAATCTTTAGGGTGGAACCAGAAACAGAACCTTGGACCTTAAGACAGCACCGAAGGGGATTCAGGCAGGAATGCAACTTGGCCTGATAGAGGTCAGAAGAGGCACCAAGGCGGAAGGGGAATAAGTTTTCACAGTCTGCTTCTGGTGCGGCATGCATGTTGGGAACTCTGCTGCATGAGACATGAACGCTGATAATCCATCCCAGGTCAAGGTCAGCAGCCTGGAAGCCGGACCCAGACTTTTATTATTTCCTGGGATTCTCATCTATCCAACACATCTCACCATCTCTTCTCATTGCCCATTTCACACCATGGGAAAGCCTCCGGGCACATGGTTTTATTCTAGAGAGAGAGCCCGTGCACACACCAGTAAGAGCAATCACACAGCTGAAAAGGGACTGCTCCTTCATCATACTGCTTTCCCAAGTCATCCAGGAACTCTGCGAGCCATTGTCACCAGCTTCATGGGTGGAAAACAGCCCAAGAAGACACAGGACTTTCCACTCAAAATAAATGCCTTCTCATTGCACATTCTGTCCTTTTGGACTCCCTTGGCTTCCTTGAGGATCAGTCTCTCCTGTTTCCAGAGAGGGTTATGAGTACTCTTTTAAGGGGGAAAAAAAAAAAGGTGGATTATCACACTTTAGCGGGTGTTATAAATGGTGGTGTTTGCCCATAATGCCAGGACTTGGGAGACAGGGGCAGGAGGATAAGGAGTTCAAGGCTAGCTTCTCTAAAATTTGAGGGTAAATTTGGGGCTAGCTTCAGCTAGTAATGTCCTGTCTCAAAAGACAGAGACAAAACCAGAAACATAGAAAACATGATTGTCAATCATTTTTTACTATAAAAGCAGCAAGTTTGTGTGGTCCGATCTGATAAACTGTACCTCAAAGTGAAGATATTTGTTCTATGTTCGGCACAGTTAACTACTTCAAAGCACCACAGGTGCTCATCTAGTTTGGAGAAAACAAAACAAAACAGAGTCTTTTTCAGAACTCCGAGAGGCAATTCAGATATACTGCAGAAAGGTAATAAAAATGACCACTTTAGCCCAAACAGCAGTGTGAAGGACTGACTATTGTGTGTGTGCTCAGATATGAGCACTGGCAGATACTCAAGAGTGGAAAGCCCTTGCCTCAAAGCCCTCTGTCTAGAGAACACAAGGTCAGAGTTCAGTGAGTAAGAGTCCAGCCCACGCCCAGGTGAAGGCTGGACGGCAGAGTTCCCGTCCCAAGGATATCAAATAGGACCATCAATCCATAGACACAAATAACCACTTTAAATAAGTTAGGAGTGCTGGGTTTAACATGTTTTATTTGAAGTGTTTAATAAAAGAAAAAATTCAGGGAGAAAGCTGCTATGTTCTTAAGCCTTATGAAAGTAGTATTCAACATTTTAGAAATATTTATTTTACGTACACAGGTGTTTTCACCTGCATGTAAGCGTGTGTCCCATGGGTGTGCCTGTGGAGTTGAGGGTGTAAGAGTCCCCTGGGAGTGAAGTTACAGGTGATTGTGAGCCACCGTGTGGGCTTTTCGGGTGCTCTTAACCACTGAGCCATCTCTCCAGCCCCCTCGCACCCAACATTTTCTATGTAATGCACAGTACTTCATTCCAGAAGAAGATTAGAAGTAGACAGAGAGTGAGAATGGTTGGCGGGGGGGGGGGGGGGGGGGGGGGGGGGGGGGGGGTAGGAAAGGAGAACGTGGGGGCTGGACAGGAAGCGAGTATCTTAAACATGAGGACTTTCCTGGTGCTGGAAGTGCACTAAAGACCAACGGTCTCTGGGGGGTTTTCCCGTCATGCTTGGCTCACCTCCTGTCAGGGAGGTCTGCAGAAGGGGTCGCCTATATGTTAGAAGAGGGGCAAACCCATCATCTCCTACAACTCTAGAATCCCAGAGGCCCAAGGAATCCAAATCTCCCACGTGAAATTAGACACAACCAATAAAAGCCACCTGCAGCTTTTATTCTATTATAAAAAGGGAAAGTTTCCATTCTAACTTTTTTTCCCCAGACAGGGTTTTTCTGTGTAACAGCCCTGGCTGTCCTGAAACTTTGTAGACCAGTCTGGCCTTGGACTCACAGATCTGCTTCCTGAGCGCTGAGATTAAAGGCATGCACCACCACTGCCAGCCTCGATTCTAACTTTCTATGCTGGAAAATAACCAGGAACTTCTTTCAGAATCCCCAGTGACGCATCTTTACTCTTTTTGTTGTTGTTGTTGTCGTCTTGCTTTTTGTTCTTTCAGACAGGGTTTCTCTGTGTAGCCCTGGCTGTCCTGGAACTCATGCTGTAGACCAGGCTGGCCTGGAACTCAGAGAGATCTGCCTGCCTCTGCCTCCCGAGTCTGGGATTAAAGTTGTGTCCACCATGCCCGGACCAAATGAAAAGGAGAGAGCAGGCTGAGTCCCAGCATGCACCCTTCTTTACTCCTGGCCTGTGGGTGCAGTGTAAACTGTGGCCCCTAGTTCCTGCCCAGCTCAATTGCTGCATTTCGTATTCTACGCATTTGTTATAGGCACCAAGACTACTGTGATTCATTTGGGAAAATATCTCATGTAGTCCAGCTGGCTTGAACCTGCTGTGTAGCCAAGACTGCCCAGGGCTTCTGAGCTTGCTGGTTCCATTTCCCAAGGACTGCTATCACAGTGTGAGCCATCTTACCCAACAGACCACCATCAAAGCCGAAACACTTTAGTGTTTTTCACTGCAGGTGTACTAAAATGGCAACATTATTATGGAGTGAAATTGTATGGGTGGTATGGGGACCCACCATCTTCCTCATTCATCACACTCCCAAGATTCTTTGAGGCATCGGACTCTTAAATTTATATTTTGAGGCTATTCATCCTCCACGCCTTTTAAGTTTCTTATGGTTTGGGGCCTGGCAGAGTAATCTGAAGTCCGGGGTTATTGCTTTAAATGCAGATTTATACCAAAAAAGTTTGCGTGTGTGTGTGTGTGTGTGTGTGTGTGTGTGATCCGACCTTTGGAAGACTCTCCTGGTCAGCAGAGGGGCATTCATTCTCTGGACTGGATAGCAACAGGACCAGGAAAGGGACCCTGAACTTTTGGGGATTCGGCATCTGAGCTTTCAATAGTGGAATGTGCTGTCTGTTGGCCTGGAACGACTTCAAGGCTGGGCAGAGGTAGACAAGTTCTGCCCCCGAAGTTCATAGTAGGCCAAGTACCGCGCGGTAGTCGATACTGATGTCAACTGGACAGGCTCTGGAGCCACCAAGAAAAGAAGTCCCTGGTCCCGTCTGCGAGGGGTCGTCTCTACATTAGGCTGACCCCAACTGTGGACAACACTATGCCATGTGTTGGGGTCCTGGACTAAACGAAAAGGAGAGAGCAGGCTGAGCCCCAGCATGCGCCCTTCTTTCCTTCCGGACTGTGGGTGCAGTGTAAACAGTGGCGTGTAGTCCCTGCTGCCCTGACTTCCCCGAATGACAGACTGGAAAGTTGCTTTTGTCAGGCACACACACAAGACAAAATCTGTCTCTGGTTGTTTCTTTTCTTCCCAGAGAGGGAAGAATTTGGTGCCAGAGGTGAGAGGGAGAGTTGGAAATGTCTGCTGCAGTGTTTTTTGTTTTGTTTTGAGGCAGAGCCTCACTCTCTAGCCCAGGCTAGCCTCACATTTGTGGTGATTTTCCTGTCTTTGCCTCCTGAGTATCCAGATTACAGGTCTGGCTGGTGTGGCCTTTGTAGTGCGTCAGTGTTCTCTAAATCCTCATCCAAGCAGACTACTGGTCAACCCAGGGAGCCTCAGATGAAAAAGATAAACTACGTATTCTGATGTCTTCAGCCTTGGGAAGATGCTGACCAGAACAGAAAGCCAGTCCCTGGGAACAGATAGCCATCTGAAAGCATCATCTGAAAGCTCTGCAACCTAATCTCTCCAATACTGTTTCCTTGTCTATAAAATTAGCAAAATACAATTTATTGTCATTAAAGCATTGGCCCTAAAACTGGCCCAGAGCACCTCAATAAAATAAAGCTTTTTGTTTGTTTGTTTGTTTTGTTTTTGTAAGCAGTAGAAGGCTCACACACTCATGCTAACTATCACAGCTTGTTCACTGTCCTCAGGTCATTAGTGGTATTTACACACAGCCTGAGCAAGCACCCCTGGGGTCAGCTAGGTTATGACCATGAAATCATCAGCTAAGTCCAAGAGCCTGAACTTCCTATGTCCAGCCGGAGACACCAGGGGCCACTGCTCTTTGCTCCAGACTCTCTGGGCCGGGAGACTGGTTTCACCCAGGGAGGCATTTTATTACACTTCTCCAGAATGCCAGACTCGGCTAGAAGAAGGCACCCAGGGACAGAAACAAAACAAAACAATCAGACAAACAAGCCATATCCCAGCTGTCAGGGTAGAGATTGGCCTAGGTGGGGTTTGGGAGCCTGGGCACAAGAGTCCAGGGCTAACTTCAAACAGTCTTCATTATTTTTAGGTATACACCCCTGTGGCATCCGCATAGTCACGTTAAAAAAAGGATTTAACTTTGAGGGATTTAACTTTAGAAGGATTTAACTTTGCGTTCAGCATGCTGTACAGCTAAAATGGCTTCAGAAGTTTCCTGACTTGTGAAACTGAACAGTTAATTGCCTATCACCTCCCTTCTCTGGTTCCTGGAAATCACCATTTTGCCGTCTGCCTGGGTAAAGTTGGCTATTCAAAGTATGCCAGAGAAGTGAAATAGTAGAGTATTTGTCTGTGTGACTGGGTTTTTTCACTTAGCATACTGTCCCCAAGGTCTGTCCATGATGTCACATGGTGTGAGATTTCCCTTCCTTTTTAAGGCCATATAATATTTCAGACAGTGTATGCCAGACTTTGTGCGTTCATTTGTCCATGGACACCTGAAGCTAATATGAACAATGTTATGAACGTGGCTGTGGTAGAAATGTTTGTGTCCCTGCTTTCAATTCCCTTTGGAATACTCCCCAAAGTGGGACTACTGGATCATATGAAAAACATATATGTCTCATATATATGTATATATGTATATGTATTTACATACATGCCAGTTACCTTGTTTTTTTTTTTTTTTTTTTTTTTTTTTTTCCAGAGCTGAGGACTGAACTCAGGACCCAAGCGCCCTACCACTGAGCTAAATCCCCAACCCCATGTATTTACATAGGTGTATATAAGACTCCCTACAGTTTTATTCCACAGCTATGGTGACATTTTCCATCCCAGCCAGCCACCCAGCAGTGTTCCAACTTCTCTCCATCCTTACAGACACTTGCTTTTTTCTGAGGTGTATCCACATTAACTAAGGGCTATTCGAATAGGTCTAAAGTGGTGTCTCGCTGAAGCACTGGTTTGCATTTCCCTGGTGAGCAGAGATACTGGATCCCTTCGGTGCTCGCTGGCACCTGTGGATCTTCTCTGGCGCGGTGCCCGTCCACGCCCTTTACCATACAGTACTCCTTCCTTTGCTTTGCCCTTCCTTGCTGAGTTCTACATCTTGACAGTCTCCGAAGGAACGCGCAACTTCATTCCAACACATGTTTCTGTGTCCCAAGCCTCACATCTGGGGGTGCTGAGCCCACAGCCGGCAGAGCATCAGAACCACCGAGGAACTTCAAATATTGTTCTAGGGTGAGGGGTGTTATTTAAAAACAAAACACCTTCAGATTTCAGGAGTTGGAAATCACTATAGTCTTTGTCTTTTGTGGCGTGTCGCCCACTGCCACCTGCTGCTGAGAGACTGGGGTGGGGGGGGAGCTATGAAGACAAGATCAGATCTCAGAAGGGCCAACCTGACAGAGAAAACCAAGAGACCAGGGAGAGGAAAGGAATGTGAAAGGCTGGGCTGCCCAGTTCTGTTACAGAGTTTGCATATTTCTTGACAACCCATGGGTCAACATCATGCGTGTATGGGAACAGCCTTCTCTTGCTCCAGCTCAGGAAAGGAGGCAAATTCACTAAGAGGGATGAGGGTGTTGGTTTCTTCAAAGGACCCGGAAGCTGCAAACACAAATCCCACGCAGTTTTCTGGCAGCCTCTCCAAGGTTCTCAGAGTAAAGAGGGGAGGAAGCAGGGGGAGGCTAAACTAAGGGTGAGGTGTGCAGTTGTGCAGGTAGAAGGAATCAAGGTTTTAATTTGCTTTGATGCTGGAAAGCACAGATGTGGCAGGCCACCATCGCCATCTAGTGGTCTGAGGCGGAAAGTCACGGTTCCAGACTCGCATGTTTCCAAGCATTTCAAGTTACTATCCAGCAGCCTGCGCTGGGTCTCACGCATGGATGGCCTCCCTGCGCCAATATCCGACCATTCACACATCTCAGCTCCAGACTAAGATCTGGCTCCCTGTCAGTCTCTGGGCCTCAGTTTCCTCAATGTAGAACGCATGAGTTCAAGGCCCCAGTGACTTTGGAAGCCCGTGTTCTCAGACTCCACTGTGAAACAACCACCTGGAGAGCAAGCTACTGAGCTGGTGGCTGGGGCCTGAGTATCGGCACTGCTAACGTGTTTCCGGGGCCCACGGGAGCTGCCATTCCAGACTCCCTGGCATGAGGAAATAAAAGACACACAGAGAGAACACAGAGAACAGACCAAGCCCTGGATAACGGCGTCCATGTGCTGGCTATTCTTGGTTGTCAACCTGACTACATCCTGGAATTAACTAAAAGCCACAAATGGAGGGAGGGCACAGCTGTGCGGGCTTATTTGCTTAACTTGAAGTAGGAAGATGCACTTCCACTCTGGATCTTTAAGGTAGGAAGACATACCTTTAATCCAGATTTTTTTATTTTATTTTTTGAAATGGGAAAACCCACCTCTAATCAGGGCCACATCTCCTGCTGGCAGCCTATAAAAGGACATGGAAGGAGGAAGCTTCACTCTTTGGCTGCTTGCTCTAGCCTTGCTGGCAAGTCCACCCCTTCGCTGGTATTTGAGCCAACTTCTTCAGAACTCCAGCGTATACTGAAGAGCAGCTGAGACATTCAGCCTCGTGGACTGAATGACTACTGACTTCTTAGACTTTCTGCTCATAGCCAAGCCATTGCTGGATAGCTGGACCACAGCCTTGTAAGTCGTTCTAGTAACTTCCCTTTATATATATGGGATTTACTATATATAAATATATATTACATATTCATTCTATAATCCGTAAAGGAAAAAAGTGACAGGATGACCTTGAACCCCGAGAGGACAGAGGAGATACCTGGCTGGTTGCTGGGGTTGCTCAGTCCTCCCAGCAGGATGTAGTACCTACCTAGGTGTAGTACGGTACGTAAGAAAACCTGGGAGATAGCTTGGCGGTCAGCAGCTCAGCCAATGTTTTTAAGATGTGATGGACTCAGAAAGGTTGGGTGACTTTCTCTAAGCCTCACAGATACAAGCAGCTTTCTCCTCAGGCTCCCCGCACACACTCTCTCTCCACTTCCAGATCTCAGAGACACCAGGCTCAATCAAAGCGGACGCGCTGGCCAGTTCCACAGTGCTCAGCCCGCGATTGCCGTCCTCCCTCCCTCCCTCCCCTCAAGTCTCCCTACCTTTCACCAAAGGGAAGAAGCAGTCCATCTCCACGCTGCTGCGTGAGTGTGAGATGCACAGGGCACTGCTGGGGACCAGGCCTTCCTGCGGGGGGCTCCGCTCCGTGGTGCGGACCAGACACCAGCCGGGCCTCTCACTGGGTCGCTCCAGCAGCTCCACCGTCTGTCCCACCTGGATGCTGAGCTCACTGCTGTGGCCCGCGCTGAAGTCCTGCAGGACCACCGTCAGCTCGCAGCCACCTGAGAGCTTTGGTGGTGGTGGTGGTAGAGGGGAAAAGTGTGAGGGTGTAGGTATGGGTAGGTGTGAGAAGACGGGCAAGGGGGAAGGAGGGCGGGTGAGGACGGAGGGGAGGAGAAAGAAAAGGAGGGAAGACGGGAGAGGGTGGGAGAGAAAAGGCGGAAGGTGGGAAGATGTTGGGAACAAACAGGGAGGAAAAAGAAAAGAGAGAAAGGTAATTAGCACAGTGCTAGCGGGCACTTGGACGGTTTAGCCGTAGCTGCTCTGGAGCCTGCCCGGAGCCAGGGCTTTCATCCTAACTCCTGGCCTCCCTAGAGTTCCTTGTATTACTTCTTTGCCAAGCTTCCTGCCGACTGGGCCTTCAAACCCCTTCCCTGTGTGCCCTGTTCTTCCTTCCAAGGGCTCTACTCCATACCCCGTCCTGCTCTCCACTGACAACCCCCAGACTCAGGTGTGCTGGCCTTTGGTTCTCACTCAGTCTCACTGAGTCTAGGTGATGTCTGGGAGTAGTACAGGACGTGACCTCCCTTCCTTCTAACCCACAGAGCGTCGCTCATCGTCACCCCTCCCTGTCTCCGTAAGCCTAAAACAGGCTCTAAAACCACAAGAAAGGATGGGGCTTCCCTCACAGGCATTTGCCTGGCCCCTGGGGGCCAGGGAGTGGGATGGGGAGGGAGAAGGGCAGCGATGCCTTATTTAGGAATGAACAGTACTGCGCGCTCTAAGTGACCTGCATTTCCTTACTGCAGGGGTGTGGTTGCAGAAGACTAGAACAGGGGAGGGGCCCTGGAGGGCAGGACCAGGCCCCACTAGCTTCGCCCTTAGGTGGCTCGCTTTTCACCTAGGAGCTTGTATTTCTTCCTCCCTTCTCTCTGGCCTCACATCCATGAGGATCTCTTGAGTTTGTACCATGCTCAAAGAATGAAGCTCAAGGCCTTCAGCTTGGAGAAGCGGCTGCATACAGAGTCAGTGAGAAAGGTAGGGAGCAGAAGGGAGGAGAAAGAGGCCTGGCTTGCCAGCCTGTGGTCCTCCAAGGTTCATCCCAAATGTCGGTTTCAGAGGGACTTCCCATACCGCCCCTGGGGAATTTAATTTTAGTCTGATGGAGGGTCCCAAACCATCTGCAATGGCAGCTATACCAACATGCTCATCCAGGCAGCAGTAGCAGTATCTATACCAACATGCCCATCCAGTTCATACCCATTCTAGGGGGACACTTCTGCTGGAGGGAGGGTAGGGACCATCACATGAGTAGGGGGTTAACCATCTGACCAGAGCAAAACCTTAGCTACTACAGGGGCTTGTCAGAATGTTGGGGCCGAGGACATGGCTCAGTGAGTAGAGTGCTTGCTACACAAACAATGGGGACCTGAGTTTGGTTGCCCAGCACTCTCGTAAGAAACCAGCTGTGGTGATATATGCCTGTAATCCTGGAGCCAAGAGGCAGAGCTAAGAGAATCCTGGGAGCTTGCTGGCTAGCCAGTCTAGCCAACTGGCAAACTTAAGTTCAGTAAGAGGCCCTGTCTCGGAAAATAAGGTAAAGAATGATAGAGGAAGACAGCTGAAATTGACCGATGGCCTCCACAGGTCACACGTGGATGGGCGCTCTCTCTCTCTCTTACACACACACACACACACACACACACACACACACACACACACACACACACAC
>NW_026596064.1:13344214-13358090 GCF_907164565.1 Psammomys obesus
CACACACACACACACACACACACACACACACACACACACACACACACGCAGTTGGGATCACCCCTACCTAAAGAGCAGGGAAGCTGTGCTGAACACACCCTGTGGGTGGCAAGGTATTGCCACCAGCACAGTGCAGGAAGAGAAATCTGCAGGGCCCAGGCAGACAGGGAAAAAGACAGAAGAAATCCTGGTCGCCGGCTTATCTTCTCCACCTCACTTCCCTGGTCCACCAGATGAGCTCATGGCCTCTTCCCCCACTTTCCTGGTGCTATATTCCCGAAACGGTCAGTGAAGTTTGTTGTGGGAGGTAACAGCTCACATCAGGATGTGAAAGTACGTGCAAGAGCCCCCCCCGCCCCCCAGCTCAATGCTAGCACCTGTAAGCCCAGAGATGCCCAGACCTTAGGCTGTCCATGAAAGTCACCTCAGGAGCTCATGACATGCAAACTCCTGGGCTGTGCCGCCCCCTCCCTCGACCAAGCCCCAACCCACAGATTATAACTGAGTAGGTCGGGGCTAGAGTTCAAAGATGTGGATTTTAACAAGACACCCTGGTAGTATTTATATAAAAATGGGACCATGCACACAGTATTTATTGGATGGAGGGAAGGAAAGAGAGAGAGAGAAAGAGAGAGAGAGAGAGAGAGAGAGAGAGAGAGATGGTGTGGAACCCCCAGGAAAGACATCAAGGCAGAGAGAGCAAGAGAGAGAGCAAGAGAGAGAGGTAAGAGGCAGGGGTCCTTTTATCCCAGGCCCCTGGTGGTGGCAACCAATGATGACATCATAGGTGGCTAACCATCCTAGGAGTGGGCTAGTGCATCAACTTGTGAACTGACACACTCCCTTGTTATGACTAAGAAACACTGGGGACATATACACATATGTGAGAGGTGTACCTTGTGGCCTTTAGGCTGCACAGCTGAGCCCGAGGAGGGCTGTAAGCTCTTTTTGTAGGCTGTTTAGGCAGAGCAGAGGAACCCCAGACTATGGTTGTAGAAAGCTGGTAATTTACAAGGCCTACTGTTTCCTAGAGCAAGTTACAAGTCCTATAGGGGAGGGGAGGGAGGGGGGATTTGCAAGGGTGGGGGAGGAGGGGGTAAGAGAGCCAGGCTACGTGTCTACAATTTAGGATCGAGAGATGGGCATGTCACTCAGTGATGGAGTGCTCGTCTAGCAGGCAAGAAGTACCAGGCCCACCTCATTAGCACAGCAAAACAAGCAGCCAGCCACCACAAGGAAAAAAATTATCAGTACCCAAACCAAGATCCAGTGTTTGCAAAAAAGAGTCAACAGATGGCAATGCCATTTCCCAGAGCTGCCCTGACACTGGAGGCTAGTGAGAGGCTCAGGGGGCAGTTTCTTCAGCACACACACCTAACCGAGAGCCACACTCAAGCAAAGACAACACTTAAGGCCCGAACACAGGATGAATGCCCGTACCTACCTGGCCTCGACGCCTTTGTCAAAGATTGGCCATACCAGTCTCACCCTACGGCAAGGATGGAGACGCAGAGTGTCGGCCCAGGGATGAGGTTGGGACAAATGCATAAGCTATACTCGGCAGAGCCAAGCCCTGATCATTTCCTTACGATCGCTCCCGAGCATCAGGGAGGTGTGCGGCTGGCTGCCAAGGCGAGCCCAGCTCACCCTTGAGCAGCACCGCTTAGGAATCCAGTCCAGAGCAGCGGGGGACGAGAGCTCTTGGCACACTGACAGTCCTTACGGGTGGTTCATTCATGATTCCGGGCTTGATTCATGATTCCTCGGACTGTGATGACTCACACGTAATGGAAGTTAATCCTGCAGAGCACACCACTCCTTAACCAAGAAAGCCAACTCCCCTCCTTCACTAAGAAGGACTAACACTGCCGTCCTTCTTAGCCATGTCTGTGTGTGCACGGTGTGTGTGGAGGTCAGAGGACAACTCAGTGAGGTTGCTTCTCTCCTTCCACCTTCTGGGGATTGGAGCTGTTAGGCTTGTGTGGCAAGCACCTTTACCTGCTGAGCCATGGCCCTACCCTAACACCCCTTTCCCACCTCTGACTGGCTTGGTCCTGTGTGTCAGGCCCAGGAAGCCTCAGGTTCATAGTTTCTCTTCCTCTTTCTCTGTTAGTAGGATCGGTGTGTGCCTCTCGACTCTACACCCTCCTTGCTTCCTCACTCCCTGGTCCTCCTACACTACCCATCCCTCTCCTGTGCCCGGACCGCACATGTGGAAAGTTCTCACTCTCTCCAGAATCAAACTAAATCTCTGGTCTCAGGAGCGTGAAACAGCTTTATATTTATGTTATAGAAATTGTTGCAAGTGGCATCCCTGTTTTAATTCTTTTCTTCCGTATAGCCTCTTAAAAACAATTTTAATGCTGTCCTTGGCAAATTGTGTGGCTTCTATTCTGTATTTCTTTGTATATTTGTTTTCTCGTTTTCTGTTTTGGGTCTATAGGATGAATGTGCCTTGCCCTTGGGGTCATCTTCAGGGTTTCTTTTCGGAGGCGGCCCCTTCGTGTTTTCTGATTTTCCTTTCCCTCTGACGGCTTTGTTTCCTGTGGTGAGTCCGGTGCTGAAAAAAGCTTGTCTTTCACTTACTTTCTTCTCTTGACTCATTAACCTCTGAGCTGCAGACAACCTCTGTGAAAACCACCCACTTCTCCTTGCTTGCCCAGTAGCTTGGTCTTTTGCTCTCTTAAACCCTCCCAGGGTAGAGTCAGTCTAAGCGCAGGCGGGCAGCGCAGAGGTCCCCATCTCAATCTCTTCTCTACTTCCACACAGATAGATGTTTTCAGCTAGCTTTGCTTGTCTGCTCCTCTGGCATGCAATCCTCCGGAGCAGGGAGAGCTGTGGCCCTGCCCGGTCTCCAGGCTCACCCCTTCCTCTGCGCTCACCTGGCTCTGTGCACACTTCAGTTGCCGGTTCTCCCTCCTGCAGCTGGTGCCTCTCCGCAGATATCCCATCATGGGGTACCAGCCTCCCTTTTCGGACCCACAGAAGGACAATCCAGTCATCAGCTCCTTCTCTTCCCTCAAATCAGCTTGAGGGAAACAGCTCTGCTGAGCTAACCCTTGCTGCCCACTCCAGTGTGACCTCCCCTTCTCTTCCTTGGCGTGCTGCTGGCTTCTCAAGATGATGCGCTGTTGCCCCCATGACGCACCCTTGGGCCAACTCTCTCCATCTACAGGTGTTCCCATTGACGAGGCATTCTCTGTCGACATCAGGGGTGTTCAGGGAGAAAGTCCCCCGGCTTCCACAGAAGTCTCCTGTGACTCCTTCCGCCCAGGAAGCCCAATCACGCTCTGGTCAAAACTGTGAGACTGTATCATATTTTCATTATATATGTATAATAAATTATATATCATATACTAATTGTATATAATATAATTATATATAATAATATTACAATTATATTATATATTATAATTATATAATATTATAATTTTACATATTAGAATTATATAATATTATAATTGTATATTATAATTATAATATTACAATTTTATATAATATTATAATTATAATTATAATATTGTAATTAATATATTACAATTATAATATATTAATTATAATTACAATTAATTATAATTATAATATAATTAATTATAATTAATATAATATAATATTATAATTATATATAATAATCTGCTTTGTATGCTAAACTTTTAGTTAAACTCTATTCATGAGCCAAAGTAAGGAAGTGTTGGGGGTTCAACGATTAGCACAGGACCTTGGCAAGAAGTCAGGTGTGTTTTCTTCACTCTTTTTTTTTTTTTTCCTAATCTCTTAATCTCAACTCCTCATTTCTACAGTCTTCTCGTTTTATTCCTGTTAGCAGTGAGTTCTGGCTGGCCTCTCACCCCTCATTCTTGAGCTCCTGGAACCGGAGTTCCATATGGTTGTGAGCTGCTGTGTGGGTGCTGGGAATTGAACCCAGGTCCTCTGCAAGAGCAGTTGGTGCTTGTAACCACTGTGCCATCTCTCTAGCCCCTCTGCTAAAAATTTTTGGTGCTGTCCACCTGCATTTCCTTAGACTGCCGGCTGTGAGCCCAATCCCCATCTAAGTCTGTGGCCATATTTTCCCGACTTTCTTCTTGCTCGATGTATCTGATGAGTTCTATTTCCATGCTGACTAGTCCCAGGCAGACATAGCTTCCTCTACCCTCTGCAGCCTTCCCGTTAGGACTTTCCCTGGCCAGCTGCCAGCCTGACCTTCTTTCCAGGACTTCTCATGCAGGGACACACTGAGCCACCTCTGGTAGCCCATCTGCATAGAAAGGGATGAGGACGTACCGAAAGTTATGAAAGAGGATATAAGCCGAAGAGATTTTCTAGTACTAATTCTCTTTCGGGTTTTTTTTGCTTTCGGTAGTAGATAAATGCATAAACTATATTTGGCCTTAGGGCACAGTGGCACAGGCCTTTAATCCTAACCCTCAAGACCCAGAGGCAGGTGGATCTCTGTGAGTTTGAGGCTAGCCTCATCTACATAGTGAGTTCCATGTCAGTAAGGCTACATAGTAAGACCCTGTCTCAAAAAAAAAAAAAAATTCTGGAAGTAAATATTCATTGTTATTTAAATTCAAAAGAAAAGGAATAGAAAAAAAAATGACAAAAAATATCGATTTTCATGGCATGTTCTTTGAGAATCAACGGTGCTACCTGTATGTATATTTTATATGCATATAAATTATATGTAAATGAGTTGTGGCCCCCCCCCCCCCCCCGACTCAGGCGGATTAGAAGAGCCTGTCCTAACACTGTCTAGGGAAGGTGGCCTGGACGCATTTAAAAGTTCCCCGAGGGAGCACGAGAGGGATCGGTAGGACTCAGGAGCCCTCCAGGGCAAGTGAAGCTTCTCATGTGCATTCTGTCCCCACGTGGAGATGCCCGATTCTCCTGGGAGGCTGGCACTTCCCACCCCGACCCTGCACTACCTGGGAATGACCGCTTCGGACAGAGGAGGGCTGTGCTTAGGCCAAGTGTCCTCTCCCACTAACTTTCTTTCTCTGATTCTCCCACAGTGCTAGGCTAGCATGGAGCTTCAAGTTCACACAAATTAATGTCTACATAGGAAAATGGGTGGGGCCCCCTGTGAGCTGAAGGATGTGTACTTGGCAAGATTTTTATGGTCAACGAATTCCTACCAGGCCTTGTACAAAGACATTCTTTCTCCTCCTCCTAAACACCTGGATCCCACCAGCAGAGGGCAGAAGCATTTAACTAAGCAATGTTTTTACCGGAAACGCCAAACAATGGCACTTGAATGAGATCAGGGGCGAAGTGACACGCTATTGCATTTCTATGGCTTTAAGCATGAAGATACGCGAATCAGGAACCTCCCCAAAGAAGAAGACTTCACAACAATAACAGGAAAAGCCCCTTAAAACCGGACCATAAAAATCCACCAGAAGAATGGTTAAGCCACTATGGTACACCCAGTAAGCGAATAATAAATTAGGCAGCCATCAGATCATTTATTGATTTAGTTTTGGTCTTGAAAACCTAAAAATAAATAAACACTCGAATGGCATGCTAGCTGGAGAAGGAAGGGAGTGGACGGACGGGTCCAGCAGGGAAGCTTTGGGAAAACACTACGTGGCTGACGGTCCCCCCGACATGGTGGTGGTTTCCGAACACCTCTAAACCCATGAGCCTGCAATAACTGGGGAGCTCAGATGAGCCTTCTGGAGATGAAGTCACTTTACAGTTTACTGCTGTGGTTTCTCTTGAACTGATTCTAGCGTCTGAAGCAAATGAGAAAGGCAACGTTCAGAATTAGGAACGTTGGCGCGCAGCTCTGGGAGTTCTTCAGTTTGCGGGGCAGCCCAGCGTGCCGCCAGGTCCAAAGAAGAGTCTACAACTCGTGGGAAGGCCTCATGGACTGCACAGTAATTAACAGCCGGAAGAACACGGGGAGGGGAAGCGGGGGGCCTCAGCGTTGGTACAGGGTTCCTTGTGCGTGACACTGAATGTATCCTTTTCCTTCTCGGTACCCGGATCCTCATTCTTAGGAGGAGGACTTGGACTCAAGGCCTTCCTAGCTTTACCATCTTGTGAGCCAACTGCCTCTGTATTCATGGTGGAAGACACCCCGTTTGATTACCTTGTGCACGTTTCCTGAACGCGTTGTATGGCTTGGTGTACCTCTGCCTGCATCAGAAAATAAGATCCAGTGGGATAGAAGTAGTCTGTGCTTAGCTTTGTTGCCTCCTGAGTCTAGGGCGATGCTGGGCATGGAGTGGGTGCTCAGACAACACCTACTGAGCACTCGAGTGACTGTGCCATAGGAATTGCTGCCTGATTGTGCAGCAAAGCAGCCCGGCTGCCTATCTGTTCTACCACTGTCTCCTCGCCCCCATAGTCCTTTCGTCCTGAGACTCCTCCCCTCTTAAATCATCTCACGGGTTTTTGGTTTGTCTCTAACTCCCCTAACCTCCAAACTTGACAGAAACGACATGAGGGTGGGCTGCAGCCTTTAAGACCAAAGAGAACGGGAGATCATGCGCGTGGCCATGTGTTAGGGAGGTCAACCTGTTTTCATTACTTTTTTAACTTTTGGAAAGACAGGAAGTAGACACAGCAGAATGATCGGACATGGTAGGACAGAGAGATGAAATATGAGTTCCTGCCAGTCAGTTAGCTTAAAATGGCTCCCTGACGGGCTTAGGAAGTAGAAGCACCACTCGGCAGTGTGTGTGTGTGTGTGTGTGTGTGTGTGTGTGTGTGTGTATGCATGTGTGTGTATGCATGTGTGTGTCTATGTGTGCATACATGTGTATGTACACGGAGGTAAGGCAGGAGGAGGAGGAGTTGAAAGTCTATAGAGACCCTTAGATCTGTCCTCTATTCTGTCCTCCCTGTTCTGGAAAGCCGAAGTTCAATGTAGGCCTACATACCAAAGGGGGTGATGGCTACCATTGGGTACCTCTCAGCTCCCAGAACACTAGCCGCCAAATATAAACACTTTGGGCATATCTGACCATTATTTATCGAAGAAGCCAAAGGACTTGCGGATACTCAAGTGCTGACGCCTGGAGAGCCTCGCCACCAGACACATCGCAACCATGCCTGCTGGACAATAGCCCCGTTCCTTATCAAAACATCTCGTGCGCCTCGTTCACATCCAGCATCAGGTCCCCAGACTTCAGGAAAGCTCAAGAGAGGTGAAAGAAGGTGAAGAAGGACCTGGGACTCAAGTGAAGCCACATGTATACAGGGCATGCTGCAGCATGGTTCTCGCCTCAGAGTTTAAAGACAAGCTGCTACAGAAAGCGGACAAAAACCTCCAGAATGGCGAGAACTAGCGTGGCTGAGATGAAGCGCCCCCTAATGTACTAGCATTCTGATAGCGCCAAGGAAGTCTTTTGAAGTGGTAGAACAAGAACACGAAGGACAGGAAGTGAGAGAAAATACAAGAAAATTGGAGAAACCATCGAACAAGTTACAGAGAGACAGAGTGGAAAGGAATAAAGTGTCAAGAAAATTTCCCAGAACTGAAAAGCAAGAATTGCTAAGTGGATATGATGTTTCAAGAGGCTGGTATGAAGAATTAAAAAAAAAAAATCCCAGGATCAGGAAATATTTAATAGAAGGCAATGCCAAAGCCCTCTGAGAGCGTGAGGAGGATGAGGAATCAGGGAAGACACCAAATCAAGAGTTTCAATGTCAGTAGACTTCAAAAGAGCATTGAAACAGAATGGGGTGTTCCTCCAAAATTCAGAGGGAGAATTCTTGTCTCTTTTCTTGGGGGTTCCAGGCCCAGATCAGAGCAAAGGTTTTCAGAGGCATTCACAAAGCACCACAGGGCCACAAACCCCTGTGTCCCTCATCTGAAGTGTTCAATAAAAACAAACAAACAAAAAACCCAGCTACTATGTTTATTACTCGCCAGCTTCTAAAATTTTTGCTTCCTTTATTCTCTATCTTTTTTGTTTGTTTGAGATGGGGTTTCTCTGAGGAGCCCTGGCTGTCTTGGAGCTTGCTCTCTAGACCAGGCTGGCCTCAAAGTCACAGAGATCCTCCTGCCTCTGCCTCCCAAGTGCTGGGATTCAAGGAATGTGCCATTGCTGCCTGGCTTAGTCTCTATCCTAAAAAAAGATTTATTTATTATTTTTAAATGTGCTCACTGTGTCTTCTTTATCTCTGCCCCTCCCCAGGCTTCAGGGAACACAGACCCCATGGTTCAGCATGGGTATTAAGGGCAGCAGCTGTTATTTCCATTTCTCCTGGTGCTTCTTTGCCTCACACAAGTTATCAGTAGGACAAGGAAGGCCAAGCAAGAAGAGCCTTCACCCATGGAGGCGTCAGTCCTGCCAAGAGAGAGGCCACTTCGCCGAGCTTTGTGCTTGACCAAGGCTGTCTACACTGAAGCTCTGACTGTGCCTGTGTGTGTGTGGGAATCTCCTACAACATGAGAAAGGGAAAGTTGAGGCCGACTCCAGCTGACCTCCAGACAGGCCTGTGAAGCGTCCACTGTTCTACAACGCTAGAAAGTTGAACACCAGAGGAGACCAGGCTAAAGACTGGAAGCAACTGTTTTCTCAGTGCAAACTGTGATCAAGCCTGAGTTGTTCAGATGGGTTCACATAATGACCCTTTCTGATCACCATCTCCCTTCCTGCTTCATTCTGGCTTCTACAGTCGCAAGCCCTCTAGACACCACTGGCTTCTGCTCCCCAGTAGGCATGCCTCTTCCCCTTGGACCTACTTTGCAGGGAGAGGAGCAGATGTGCCTGTTGGCCACCAGAGGGCAGAAACAGCTAGGAGTTAGCAAAGGGAGCCACCACTTTGCTTCCTCCTGCCCAGCTGAAGTGCACCTCCAGTCCGGGCACAAACCACAAGGAGGCCACTTTGGATCATAGCTGGTGCATGGCAGGCGCTTACTGTTTCGAGTTAGGATTACCTAATTAGGAAACTCCTCATTAGCAACCAGAGACTAGGGCAAGTTGTGGGGTCTGATCACGACTCCAACTAGCACAATCCAGGATTCCTTCTCACCTGTGTGTCCGTCCATCACACTGCACACCAGGCTTTTTTTTTTTTTTTCTTCCTCTTCCTCCTCCTTGCAAACCCTACTATGGCTTATCCTGGCTTAACCACTTGCCCACCCAGATCTCAAAATACTTTTGGATAAACTAGTTGAGATGCCTATACCCGGGCTGACGAGCACTGTAAGTTACTGAAATACTTTTCTTCCGTCTGCTGGCCGATCCGTGCCAATCTCAGCCCTCGTGGCCGACCTAAGGCTTCCTGCGGGTGTCTCTTTATGGGCTACCGTCTCCACTCGTTTCAGAATATGCATACCCACATTACACGTGGCCCCCTAGCCTGTCAGCGCATCCTGGCATTCTGGACTTCCTCCCTCTACGCACTTGTTCAGCTTCCACCTGTCCAAATCCACTTGGTCCCGGGATGATGTCTTGACTGTGCCCTGGTCATTTCTGCTCCTTGGATGTGTGATGGCGACATTCTGACTGAGAGAATTTCCCGTTCCTCTTCACACCTGGAGGCCACAGTTCCTATATTCTCACATCTCTTACATTCTTTGATGGCCGGCTTTAAGGGAGATTTCCCATCCTGAACTGATTTTGGCCCTTCTGTAGACTTTAACGCTTAAGACACAGGACATGCCCGATACTTTAGGTGACTTGTGCATGTCTGGATACTACAAAGCTCTATTGTCTGGCTTAGTTATTGAAGTATCGCTTGTTTTTTGTTGTTGTTTTGAGATAGAGTTTCTCTGTGTAACAGAGTCCTGGCCCTCTTGGACTCACTTTGTAGGCCTCAAACTCACAGAGACCCACTTGCCTCTGACTCCGGAGTTCTAGGATTAAAGGCGTGCACCACTGCCCCTAGGTTTTTATGGTGGATTATTAGTTTTATCTATTTCCCCCCTTTTTTATGGTACTGTTTCAACAATGGTGCATCCTACAGCTCCAAGGATTGTTATCATTAAAAAGAACTGCGGGTGTGTGTGTGTGTGCTGTGTACATGCATGCCTGTGTGAATACACATTACAACACTTACTAAGAGCTAAGGGGTTCTCAGCGTCTCCTTACAATTTTTGCCTCTTGAGCTTTTTTTTCTTGCTATAAAATAAGCGAGTTGAGTTTTTCTACCCCACAAACAATGTATGTGCTAGTGGTGACAGAGACAGCTACAGGGATTGGTCAGGTTAAGAGCCTTCAAGATAACATGGTGATGGAGAACCTGGGTTCGAACTCAGCAGCTCTGGGTCTGAATCAAAGCTCTGTTACAGATTGGCTGTATCATCTGGGAAATGTTAGAGGTACATATGTGGTTTTTCTCTGAGACTTAGTTCCTCCCCAGATATGACCCATGTACCATGCCCTACTGGTGCCATGTGCCAGCCTTGAAGGCTGGTGCGTGGGAATGGTGGGGGCACACTGAACGGCATGCCTGGCTGAGTCTCCGAGGCTGCATGGGTTGTTCCCCCGAGACGGGGTGGGAGTCGGTGATTGGGTGGGCATTAAGAGGATGGCAGCCACCCCCAGCTTAGCTTTCTGTTTCCTGGTCCAGCCTCCACGGAAGGAGCTCTGACACACTCTCCTGCCAGCAGAGACACTCTGTCACGCCTTCCCTGACATGATGGACCAAATTCCCCACAGCTGTGGGTCAAAATAAACTGCTCTTTGATCAGAAGTTGCTACTCTAATTCCTATATGGCTGTAATACAGTATTTGTCATCAGCTTAGGTGCAGTATGTACACTATGCTAGTTAATAAGCTTATATTATATTATTTATCACATCATAATATTTATCAGAAGTTTAGGTACCTAGACTCTTTTCCTTCTCTTTTTTTTTTCTTTTGGGGGTGTAGGATCTTACATTCATAGGTTCTTCAATATTATACCTCCCAACAACCTTTATTTCTCATTTCATTCTCTCTGTCTCTCCTTCCAAATAGAATCTATGTAGTGTAGGCTAGCCTTGAACTCAGGCTAGCAGAGACCACAGGCACGAACCATCACAACCAGCCTGACAGCAGGTAGAATTCTGCTTCTCCTCCCCTCCAGCTGCTCACAGCAACTGTTTCTGGTGAGAAGATGGAGGCTGTGCTGATACGGGACTTCTGAGGCTGAAAGATGGGGACACGAATTCCCTCCTTGCTCTAGTGTAGTCCTTGCTCTGAGGGAAGCCAGCTGTTATGTGGCAAGGACACTCTGACAGCTCTAGGGAGTCCACGGGGCAAGGACCAGCCTAGAGACAAGAACCCAGTAAAGGAGCAGAGGGTGGGGCCGGCAGGGGTGGATCCCTACTGCCCTGTTCACCCCACCCCCAAGGGAAACCCCACACCAGAACTGCTAGCCAAGGGTCCTGAACCTCTGTCCCACAGAAAGTGTCAGAGAAATGTTCCTTGATTCAGGTCTGACTGACTGCTCTTCTTCTCAAATGGAGGGGACCTGGGTCAGGAGATTAAGGACTGGCAGCTCAGATGCCACTGCCCTCCGATGCACCAGAAGAGCGATGTGGCTGGGGCAGCCCTGTAGAAAACAGCAAGGGTAAGCCCCCCCCCCCCCCCCCCCCGTGCTATGTCTGCACACTTTCACAACAGGGTGCAGACTTCGGCTGGGAGGTGCTAGTCAACTTATCAAGAGCTACCAAAGCATACAGAGGAGGGCCCCGGAGAAGGTAATACTGTTTGCCGGCAGGCATGGTGCTTTGTAGCTGTGGGGGTTTGAATGACAAATGCCCCCCTAGGGTCTCCGACATTTTAACACTTGGTCCCCAGTTGGTGGTGCTGTTTGGGTAGGATTAAGAAGTGTCACCTTTGGAGGACAGATGTCACTGGGGTGGGGGTGGGGGCTTTAAGGTTTCAAAAGCCTTGTGCTGGTTTCCAGCTTGCATCCTGTCTCATGTTTTCGGCTTCAGATGTGAATGCTAAGCTCTCAGTTTCAGCCACTGTGTCCGCCACCTGCTGCCATGCTATTCCTGTCATTGTGGAATGACCTCATCCCCCTTGGAATCATAAGCCCCAATAAACTTGTTCTTGTGTAAGTTGCTTTTGATCACGTTGTCTTATCACAGTAATAGAGATGTAGCTAATTCAGTAACCGACAAAAGGTTTTCATGTTGCAATTTCATTTAATTCTCCATTAGTAGGTCTAGGCTCAAAGAGCTTGGGTGACTCGTTCAAAGTCACAGAGCCACTAAGTTCCAGTGTTGAGGACTGTGCCACAAATTCCCTGCTGCTGAATCCTATTTTCCCTTACTTTCAGATGCCTTCCTGATGATTTGCTAACTTGACTTCACACATTGTATCAGGCAGGATAAGTAAGGGCTTTGTGTGACATGGCCACAGTTTTTCCGTATGATATCCCGGTATGGCTGACGTCAGGCGCAGGCTTTAGACAGCAGCATTCATTGCGTGCGTCACAAGTCCTTAGTATTCAAGAGAGACAGGGTGAGTGACAAATGGGCCTGGGGCACATGGGCCTAGGGCACAGAGACGGTCAGACCTACTGACTCCCATCTGTCAAGAATGGGAGGGAGGAAGTATCAAGCGAATGATGGATTTACCTGGGGAGGAGAAGGTTGCTATGCAGGAGGAGAGAGGCCGGCAGTGTGCCATAGCCAAGCTGGAGGTCGTTAGGAGATCACAGAAACTAAGCAGAGAAACAGGGTGGAGAAAAGGTCTGCGGAGAGTGCAAAGCCTGGGTGTGGGATGGATAGGGGGACAGGGTGACAGGACAGAGCGAAGGCAGGAGGCTTAGTTCCATGCCTTGCCCCATGCTGCCCTTGAACTTGCCATGTAATTAAGGTTGGATCTGAACTTCTGCTTCTCCCGCCTCTAGCTTCTGGGTACTGGCTACAGAGATGTACCACAATGCCCAGTTTTTGCGGTGCTGGGGCTCAAATTCATGCGCGCCTCACAGACTATAGCAACAGAGCCGTACTCCCAACTCTATGATGAACAGTTTCATTTTTTTCCCCAATCATAGTCACTCCATTATCAAACAAAAAGGGTTTACTGAAGAAGTTTAAGGGAATTATAATTCTAAGATGGTCTACACATATGCCATATGCAGCCAGTTCCATGCCGTGTGGATTCTCGCTAGGGCTGCCTGGGGAGACGAAGGTAAACTGGACCAGTAAGTGAGGCTCCTTCCTCTAACCATCTTTATCTAGGTCCATTCGATAGACGCAGGCTCCTCAGCTACGAGTCCCCAGGGCCCACGATGCCCATCATGCCTGTACCGATTGCTGGTAAGAGCTAATCCTAATATGAGCTGTCTGGGGAGAGTTCTTTTCCTCCATGTAACTCAAGCTGGCATGGCTGATGGAAAAATTGAAAACCAACCGTGTGCTTATAAGGTTCCAAGGCACGCAGCGGTTTTCTAAAACAAAATACTTATACCCGAAGACCCTCAAAGCGTCTGACAGTTAAGCAGTGAAAACACCCCCGGCACCCAAGACTGCTTGCCTTTCACGAAAGGAAGCGAGCCCCACCCCTCACAGAACGTGCTGTGACTGGGAACTCGCCAACTTTTTGGCAGTTGTTAACATACAGCTCCAAACGGTGATGACGAAAATCAGTTCAGAGTAATACAAGGCCAACCAACTGCCTGTGCACAGTTGGGAGCTTCGTGGTACAGTCAGGGAAGTAAGCTCAGGTACCCTATTGTGTCAACTGGGATCCACACACACCAGGGGTTCCTGCAAGACTTCGATTAGCTAAACAGTGTCTGCCTGGGTAGCCTGTGACCTATCAAAAGATGACCTTCATAGCTTCAGAATGTAGTGTCAAGAGTTCTGGGCTGACACTAGCTAGCCCTGGACATACTAGCCTAGTTCTGTGGCCTGGCCAGCAATCTATCTTCCTTCCTTCCTTCCTTCCTTCCTTCCTTCCTTCCTTCCTTCCTT
>NW_026596064.1:13358100-13388504 GCF_907164565.1 Psammomys obesus
CTTCCTTCCTTCCTTCCTTCCTTCCTTCCTTCCTTCCTTCCTTCCTTCCTTCCTTCCTTCCTTCCTTCCTTCCTTCTTCTCCTTTCCTCCCTTCTTCCTCCTCTTCTGTTTTTGCATTTATTTATTTATTTAGCGACAGGACCTTACATAACGTAAGCTAGCCTTGAACTTGCCATGTAATTAAGGATGGGTCTGATTCTCCTGCCTCCAGCTTCTAGGTACTGATTACAGAGATGTACGCCAATGCCCAGGGCATCACAGATGCTGCAAAATCACACTATAGCAACAGAGCTACACCCCAACTCCATGATGAATACTTTCACGTTTTCCTCCAGTCACAGTTACTCCATTATCAAACAAAAGGGTTTAGTGAAAGACATTTCAGGTAATTACATTTCTAAGATGGTCTACATGAATGATTTAGTCCCACATCCCATGTGTAGTTTGCCAGCCCTCTAGCCATTCCCACCCACTAGGCACACTGCAACCACATTTCTAAACAACTCAAACCAGGACTTAGTACAGACCCAGGCCATTCTTTTAAAAAGGGTCTCAGTGGGTTATTAAAAATAAAAGAGACTTCTTTGAACGGCTCATTTCTTATCTCGTTTACATTTTAACCCCATCAAGGTCAAATGTATGAGAATGCACACAACGCATTCTTGTCATCCTTTCTCCCTTCTTTCTTTCAAAAACAAGCTGGGAAGCCTAGTCTCCCTCTTGCAGGCTTTCTTTATTCAATACCCCACAAAACCTGGGGCACAATATCCCCATGCCCTCCATCCTGGCTTAGTGCTGAGCTCCTGCCTGCTGGGAGTTAGGCAGGTGCACCTGGGGACAGGGGGAGGGGAAAGGTCAGTGAGGTGGTTGGACAGCTGGGGGGCGGTGACCACAGAATGATTTTCCTCATCATCTCCAGTGGACACTCAGTGCTTTGGAGCTTCCAGCCTTTCTTCCTCAGCTGGGGGAGGGCCGGAACGTCATAGCCTGCCGCCCTCAGAGAGGAGTGCTAGCTGTCCCCACACAGCACAGGCTTTTTAAGTACAGGACAGAGGCTTATGCTGCATTTTAATGTCCCTCACACGGGGTGGTAAGGAGATTTTTTTTTTTTCCTCTCTAAAACTCTTTAAAACCATTTTAGAATAATTCTCACTGCTTCCCCTGGTACTTCTTTCTCTGGCAGGTCGCACTCCTACAGTCCCAGCCTTCTGGGCAGCTAGGAACCCGGCATGAGTAGCCGTCCTGTGACAGCAGGGGAGGCCACATGGGGTCTGCCCCGAGGTAGATGGAGAACCTGGGCTCCTTTCTGGGTGTTTCTGGACTGTTTTCTTACTTATAAAGCCAGAACATTGAACACCCAAGAAAAAGTTTTCTAAACATCCTTAAACTCCAAGTCTGTGTTCTGAAACACAGCTTCCTCCCCTGTGGGGTGGGATGGGGTGGGGAGGGGTAGGGGAGTACCGAGGACTCTGGGCAAGTGTGCAGGTTGCTCTCAACTCTGTGGCTTTCCCTCAGGAGCATCACCTTGAGAGGCCTTCCGAGATTATACAATCTTTAACACCACAAAATTATTCTGAAAGAAGCGCAGGGACGGGCCTTGCTTCCTCCTGGTCTACCAGACAGCCTCTTACCTCTTGTCCAAATTTCTCTCAGGAAAAATTCCCTGACAGAAAGTTCTCGAGTCTACATTCCGTGTCCTTGTGGGCAAGGGCAAGGACCATCAGCACTGCTTTAAGAAATCATCCTGAATATTGACTGACTGACTCACGACATGCCCACAAGTACTGTTCCTCTAACCACACTGCTCTACTCAGAGGTCAGACGGAGGTCATGCCTCGTTAACTGCTCAACTAAAGGCCAAATAGCACTCTCTCCCCCCTCGCACATACACACACCAGTTGTATTAAATGTTATCTTTCCTGGTTCCTGTCATGGCCATGGAAAATCTTCCCACCCTGCTGTAGGAGATGGTGTGAGAAGGCACATTTTTTTTTTTTTTTAAACATTGTCTTATCCTCATGCTTGTCAAAGGCCAAAAAGCCAGCCAACATGCTGGCCCTTCTACTTTGAAGACACACTCCCTCCTGACACCTCAGCAAGGACTTGGAGGTTTCCCATAGCCTGCTGTTCCTCTCTTTCGACTCCTCATCAGCTCCTCACCAGCTTCTAAACCCTACGTAAGGACAAGCCTATCACCAGCAACAGTCCTGCCCACTCCATTCTGAGGAAGGACAGATGATGGGATGTGAGTGAGCTCATGCTGTCCTAGCCTGTGCTGCTTCCAGAGCCAGGTTCACATCTCTGAGTGTGTACATCACGGCTTGGAGGTGCCAGCCTTCCCAACTCCCCAACACATCTGCTGTACAGACGGATCTGCTCAAGGCACGCCTACGCTTGCTGACTTCCAAACACACTCCGCATTTTCCCAAGTCTTTGCCTCTTGTTATAATGTTTCCTTAGACCAGAACAAATATGCTCTTCCTCCAAACCACACTGCTGGCACCTTCTGCAAACTTTTTCTTAACCTCCAAGCTCAGCTCCAAGACAGCTTTCCCTTCAGACTCTTTTTTTTTTTTTTTGTGTGTGTGTATTTTATTTTATTTATCTATTTATTTATTTATTTATTTATTTATTTATTTATTTATTTATTTATTTATTTATTTATTTTTCTTTTTAGTTACATTTTGTTAACTCTGTGTCCCAGCTGTATCCCGCTCCCTCATTCCCTCCCCAACCCCACACTCCCTCCCTGGTCTCCTCCCTGCCCCTTTCCAAGTCCCCTGATAGGGGAGGACCTCCTCCCCTTTCATCTGACCCTGTTTTATCAGGTATCTTCAGGGCTGGCTGCAAAGTCCTCCTCTGTGGCCTAACAGACTGCTCCTCCCCTGGGGGGGGGGGTGTCGAACAGCCTGCCCTTGAGATCCTGTTAGAAATAGTCCGTGTTCCCCTTACTTTGGAAAACTACTTGGTTACTGAGCTACCACAGGCCACATCCGAGCAGAAGTTCTAGGTTATATCCATAGATGGTCCTTGGTTGAGTTCCCTTCAGACTCTTATTCCATAGCTGCCCCTATGGGCCAGTGCTACCAGCAGGCCACAGAATTTCTCCTTCACTTGAGTCAAGCGCAAGACCTAATCCTAAAAGCTAGGGGTGACAGTTGGGTGGCAGTGTCTTATGAAGGCAGATAGGGGAAGCTTGGGAATGCTTTTAAATAGCCATCATCATTATTATATTTAGGTATGTATGCATGCACATACATACATTTTGTGTTTGGCCTACATGTATGTCTGTGGGAGGTAGTTGGATCCACTGGAACTTGAGTTACAGACAACCGCAAGCTGCCATGTGGATGCTGGGAATTGAACCCTGGTCCTCTGGAAGAACAGCCAATGCTCTTAACCGCCGACCTGTCTCTCTAGCCCCTGTTATTTTTTATTTTGATCTAGGCAGAAGAATGAATTCAAAGGTTGCCTGGATCTAAGCATCTTATCTTGTCGAAAAGAGGGAGGGTGGGAAGAAACACCACAGAATTAATCATGAGAGCACCCAGGCAGCCATAACTGGCTCAGCCTAAAGGCCCAGACGGCTTGAAACAAACCAGAGCACTAACTTGGGCTTTTCCACGGCAGTTTCGGAAAGTAAAATTCCACTGGTGTAGGTAGAGCCCAGAACCATCTAAGAGATAAGATAACTTCTAAAATAAAAGAAGTCAGTCTAACAGGCTAATTTAGTAAACTGAGAGTAACCAATTCTGACTTGGGTTTTATAAGAATAGCAGTTTTCCTCCAAACGTCCTTCGTTTTGTGTACTCTAATGCCTATAATTTTAATGCTATTGTACTGAAGTTTTAGTTTTATTGGTACTTTTAGGAGACTGTTGCGTTTCCACTTGCTAAATGATCCCAACAGTCCCTGGCAGGAGTTCTAAAATCTGCAAACAAGAGGATAATTACAGTTCTGTAGGGTTGGTCTGGAATCCCAAAACTCCCTTTGAGTCCTGAAGAATACCAATCAACTTTAACTTAAGTGTTGGTTTGTTTGCTTCTTCTGTGGTGCTGGGCTTTGAACATGGAGCTTCGGGAATGTGCTCTCCCACTGAACTACACCGTCCCCCCCGCCCCGCCCACTCAAATCAAGAGCCCCTTACTTGGCTAACTATTAGCAGTCTTTATCTAGCTTTACTGGTAGGCGGAACCACCTACTTTCAGGTCTCTCCTGATGCAAAACTTCCTAGAGTGCTAGCTTCTGGCTGCTCAGAGTTAACAGCTTTGAACCCAACGTTACTTGGCATGGCCTTTGTTTATAGCTCCCGTCTTCACCACTGACCTCTTTCTCCAAAAACCTAACTCTGCTATATACTTCCTTGATGCAAATTAGTTCTGCAGCCCATAATTTCCGGCCACCTTTTGGTGCGAAGGCAGCCCCGGAAACGGCTGCGCAGGTGGGTGGCGGCTGGGGCCTTTAACACAGGCATGCTCTGTGGGTTTTCCCACACTGTTCCCAGCCTGTTCTGTGGTGTGGCCTGCTCCAGCGGCCCAGTGCCACAGGTCCCAGGATTCGGTTAGCACTGAGCTCTTGCTTCTCGGCCTTGCTCAGCTCTCCTCCAAGCTCATCCCACGCACTTTCTTTCCTTCTTTCCCCTTTCTGGTCTTTGGAGACAAGGTGGTACTGTGAAGCCCAGGCCTGGCTGGAACTTGTAATCTCTCTGCCTCAGTTTCCTACACTCTGGGATCATAGGTGGGCCCACCACATCCAGTTTCTTTTCCTTTTGTGTTATTCTCTGTTTTCTTTAAGAAAAAAAAAAAATGTGGGCATGGTAGGGTAGCGTCCCCCATTTTTCCTGTCTTTTAATTCTTTGACTGGTGGAGAAAACAAACCCTAGATGGAGACTCTAGATGGAGACACTGTGCCTGCATGTGGGCAATTGTATCCCAGTGTGCGTGTATCAGGCTCAGAGGACAATGTGTTGGCGTCAGTTCTCTTTTCCCAGCCTGTGGGCCCCAGGGGGCCGCCTCATGTTGTCAGGCTTGGCGGCCTGGGCCTTTACCCTCCGGGCCCTTGTCAAAACTTGTTGAAACATTTAAAAAAAAAATTGTGTGTGTGTGTGTGTGTGTGTGTGTGTGTGTGTGTGCGCGCGTGCGCGCACTTGCACATACGGCTGCATGTTTGTGCCATAGCACCCGTGTGAACGAGAAATGAAAACCTTGGAGAGTCAGTTCTCTTTTTACGGACTAAGCTCAGGTTGTTAAGAGTCACAGAAGGCACATTTACTCACGAGCCATCTCTCTAACCCATCACTAATTGTACTTTATATGTAAGACCAAAATTTCTATAATTAATGTGGATCTACTTATATTTATTGTGATTATTATTTAGGCTCCGGTCATTTCTGCTTTGTATTATTTTTCTTGCATTCTTCTTCTAGTATTGAAATTATATACTTACATTTTCCCAACATAAAAATACATACTTTTCTAACAAAACCTAAGTTAATTCTTATTCTTTTTTTTCTTTTCCCCGAGCCAGGGTTTCTCTGTGTAGCCTTGGCTGTCCTAGACTCGCTTTGTAGACCAGGCTGGTCTCGAACTCACAGAGATCGGCCTGCCACTGCCTCCCTGAGTGCTGGGATTAAAGGCCTGTGCCACCTCGCCCAGTCTCTTTTTTTCTTTTTCTTTTTTTTTTTTTTTGAGAGAGATCTTTCTCTGTAGCGTGTGCAGTTCAGGCTACCTCGGAACTTGCTCTCCTCATCTCTTCGGTGCTGAGTTCACAGGTATGAGACCAGCAATTGCTACCGTTTCCCTGTTCTTGAGTCAAACAAAAACCTCATCTTTTTCTACTTCCCTTTAAAGCTCTACATCTTAAAAAATCGTTTCCCCCTCATTTCAAGTGTGTATTTTCATCATTGTTTGTACTAAATATTTGATATTTGCCACCACATGCTAGTATTTGTTATACTCAGTATATCATACACCTTATTCGTCCCTTTCAGAATTTTAATTTACTTTATTTTAAAAGCAATGACTTATAAGTATTTACAATTTTCAGGTTCTTTTATGTTTTATTTCACTTTATTTTCAGCTTTATTTCACTTTCATTTTTAATTATAGTTTAGCTCAGCATAGAACTCTAAGTCATAAAGGTTTTATGTTAGCACACTGATACTCTTATTTCATGTCTCTCAGCACACACACGCTCATATGTACCCACATGCACACACACAATGCACACACAGACATGTATGAGCACACACACAATGCACACACAGACATGTATGAGCACACATACAATGAACACACAGACATGTATGAGCACATATACATGTATGCACACACAGACATATATGAGCACACAAACATGCACACACATATGTATCCACATGCACACACACAATGCACACACAGTCACGTATGAGCACACGCACATGCATGCACACACTGTTACTGTGCTCTGTTTTGCTATCTTGACTTCCTCTTTATTCACGCATATTCCCCCACAGCTCAGATGTTGTACTTCCTACGTCTACAAGTCCAACAAGTGACACTTTTCACATCTTCCAGGTTTCTATAAGGCTTTCTGAGTGCATAAATGCAACCAAGAACTATACACACATATATATATATTTATGTCCATGTCCTGTAATTTTAACTTCTTTGTCAGTTCTCAGTTCTCATTTAGTGCCAACTGAATGCTGCCCTCCTCATTATGGATTTTCCTGCTTCCTTGCATGCCTGGTAAGTTTTGATTAGATGCCAGACACTGTGGATTTTGTTTATTTTATTTTACTGATACTTTTACATTCCCATGAATGTATATACATTCTTTTTCTTTCCCCAAAAAAGGGCTCTTCCGTGTGGCCCTGGGTGTCCTAGAACTCACTTTGCAGACCAGGTTGGCTTTAGATTGGGAGATCCACCTGCCTCTGTCTCCTAAATGCTAGAATTAAAGCTGTGTGCCACCATGCTCAGCTCTCCCATGACTATTCTTGAGCTTAGTTCTGTGATGCAGTTACATCTTCATGTCCTGTAGAGAGAACTACAGCCATCTTTAGCCCTGCATTGCTGCTCCTCACTGAAAGAGCTTATCCGCTCGGACTGTTGTCCCATGAACATGAGGCTTTTTGGTCTAGGTGGAAACAGGGGCTATGCCCCCCCCCCCCCCGTACCCAAACCCAGGAACTCAAAGCAGAAGGCTGGGCTGTTTTATAGGACTCATTTTACCTAGCTTCCTACCTCTTAGACATTGTGCTGGATGCCCAATGTCCATTGTCTCAATCATTGTTTCTTATATTTTGTTCATTAAAAAATTGCTTCAGGCAGGAAAAGAAATCTGGTCTTTGTTTCTCTATCTTGGTCAGAATTAGAAGTCTCATATCTTTCCCCCAGACCACAACTTCTCTTGTTCCAATATGCTTACTCCAAGACTCATATAGGCTGTGCATATCTATTCTGAGAATCATGATGTGCAAAGAGCTTTGGAATTTGAATTAACTTTGGATTATGGATAATTGACTAATAAATTTTGTAAAAATATTCTACCCCCCCCCCCAAAAAAAACCCTCCAAACTTCTGGTACCTGGCATTTGTATTAAAGATACTTAATGTGTGTTCTGACATTTCTTTACCTTCTGGGCCTGCCAGTTCAGAAAGTATTCTGCTTTCTCTACCTACCAGCCTCTTCCCTTCTTCGTTTTCCTTCCTATGTATCAAAGATTTCATACAGTTGCACTCACCAGCTTCCTCAATTCCTTTCCCAAGTTGACGGTTTTGCACAGCAGAATGCATGGTAGATACTCTATTGACTTTATAGTGAATGGACGAATAACAGAGAGATTGGAGCACATATTCAGTTCATTTCTGATAACTTCATTTTGGAGCTCAGGCATCTCTAAAATAAACTCTTTTGTGATTCCTATGCATCTTGCATCAGTAGAGGTAATGTTCACAGTGCAGGCAGGCTACCGTTTATATAGCAATGTGATTTTCACAATTTTTCATTAATTAGGACATATATTTATTATATTTCCCTGCAAAGGGGGGATGGGTTTATGAATCACGGCTAAGCTAGCAGGAAAAAAAAATGTTTCAACGTGAAGGGAACTCAGAGACTAATTCCTATTTCTCTCCAGTCTTATAGGAGAGGAAGTAGAGTTTGAAAAGATTGATGGTTCAGTTAAAATAGTCCACAAAGTTCAGGCAGCTGGTCAATGGCAGAGTTAAGAACAAGTAAGTCGATGCAACACCCCCCAGCTCATCCCAGGTATCGTAGCTCCTCCCTTTAGAAGTCCAACATTCACCATTTTAATATTTCTACCCAGATTCTTGAATGCATGGAATATAATAAAAACTGTATTTATCTCTCCATCTGTTAAAATCTAACCTCTCTGTCAGTTCAGAGTCAGTTCCGACCCCATGTTCTCACTGTCCCACTATCTTTATTTGCGGACAACGTGGATATGTTTGTTACTAGACTCTGCCCTGGCTTCCCAGTGTCCCCAGAGTTAGTCAATAACACTCATGTGATTTCTAGGACAAGGTCACAGAATCAGGCAGCATGGCTTACAACAGGAGCAGCACGACACTTTGTCATGTTTTTCTTTTTTTAAATTTTGGTTTTCGGTTTTTCAAGACAGGGTTTCTATGTGTCACATTGGCTGTCCTGGACTCACTTTGTAGACCGGGCTGGCCTCGATCATGTTCTTATATTGAGGACAGCACCCTTTGAAATGTTAGTACCTTTGCTATGAGAGATTTAACAAGCTAACATTCTTTGTCATGTAGCACCCTGTTTGGGATCTCATGCCGACAGAACACTACAGTTTATAAAATGGATGCTGTAACATATATAGCTGTTCTATTCAGAGGGCTCATCAGGACAGTATACCCCAGAAATTATTTCCCTAAATCTGGAAAAAGTTTTGACAAGAACAGGAAGAATTTTCATCTTTACATTCTATACAGACACTGAAAACTGTACTAGCCCACTATATATAGAACCTGATATTCGTAGACACAGCTTAGTAGAAATTAAGGTGGGACAAGAACAGAAAATAACAGGAGACACATGAATAATGGCATCTCAATGAATACATCTGAAATTTACACGCACAAAACTCCGGTTGAGTACAGACAAAATTTAAATATCTATTTGAGTCACAGCCAAGATATACATATTGAGCTGGAGCCAAAATAAACATTGCCTGAAAATACGACTTATTTGAACTAGTAAGGTGGTTATTCTGATGTTTATAAAACACTCCTAGCTTTCTGCTTCTGGATACCACACTTTTTTTTTTCTCTTCTTTCTCATGATTGGGTTAGGACATGGGGCTCTTTCTGATCATTAATGCTGAGCCATGTTACATGTTTCCGTCTGAAACATGTAATCGTGGGTACTGGAACCTTAAGACTCCTCTCTATGTCTGGGATGGTAATTGGCAACTTTATAACTTGATCTATTAGTAAAATTCCCTGATGGATAATAAAGAGAGCCCTCCCTGTTGATATGAACATGCAGTGTTAACAAAAAACACAAACACATTCTGGCTTTAAATCATTAAAAAAAAAAAATTAAGGGTTGTTTGTTATTACAGCAAAAATAGATCCGTCCTGACACCTGCTCTTTCTCTCTTCTCTGCAAGGCATTGTCTTTGGATGGGTACTGGAAGGAATTCAGGCATTACTGAGAATTTAGAAATTACGGAGGAATTTACGAATTACTGAGAGAGTAATGTAAAGTTAAGAGACAAATGATGAGGCCATCCTAAGATGAATGCAAATAAAACTGCAAGTTTGGCAGACTCGGCAGATTTTATTATCGCAGTACGCCCACTGCAATGATTATTGCTGTGCTGTTGTTCTTTTTAAACGGCCCCAGATTACTGCCATTGCGCCAGTGATTCATGCTTGATGTTGGATAGACACCGAAGAGAGTTCATTCCATTCTTAGGCGGATGCAAGAGCTATATGGTAGGAATTTTGTCCTCTGAATACTTATATTTTTTTTTTCTCCCAAACGGACTACAGTTCTTCTAGCTAAGAATGTTTTCTATCTCTTTTGTGTACTTGTGGAAGGGTCCTAAAGCACAATACAATTAAGCTCATGGCAGCTCCACTCTCTATTGGGGAGTTGCATTAGGATCCATTGTGGATGGTCTCCCAGGCTGACTCACAGCGGATGGATCTCTTCACGCATAAAATTTTATTTCCTGAAGCTTCTGGAATGTTTACTGAGAATCATAAGCATGGGAATGGGGCAGGGCAGAGAGCACGCGTTTGCCCTCAGTGATGTGTCAGTTACATCGGCGGCCAGCGCAGCGCAGTAGACCAAATGAGATGCCTTTTCCACCCTGACTTCTTTGAACACTCGTCTCCTTCTGGGGGCCGTGCGCTCTGTTAGGTTTATTTCCCCAGTCACTGCTTCAGACCCCTGATGCTTTTACTTTTCCAATCTTCCTATTTGCCATTCTTAGTTAGAAATGATCCACAGAACTCAGATGCCAACTGAGACATCTGGGACATTCAGAATCTCAGGGGCTTGATAATAGAATGAGATGTGCTGCAGGACTAGGAGCCCACATCTAGCCGATTCTCTGAACTGTCTGTCACTGGCCAAATCACACTGTCGCTTCCTTCCCACATCTGATTGTCCATCTGGGATCCCAGCCCATTCACTCCTCTGATTAATGCTCCTTTGATTAGAAATCTCTGCTAAGCTTTCCCTGTTTTCCTGTTCTGACTCTCCATCCTGGATTTAGCTTCACCCAGCAGATCAGACTTTAGACCCATCTATCTATGACGTTATGTGGAATTCAAGGAGTATGCTATTTTTTTCCCCCAAATATGGCGTTATTCTACAAAGCTTTTCACTGTTGCACGGTACTTAGGCCCTGCTCTGCTTGTGCTGAAAGTGGAGAGTATTAGCCTTTGTAATTCTACACACTAAGGAAACTGTACTCACTCTCCACACTACCCAATTGTCTTTTAATACCTCTAACGTACCTGACAGTACAGTAGGTATTGTAGATAGAGTAGTGATTTAAACACGGAGGGAATTAAACAAGAATACCTTGTATACATGTCTAAGACTGACAAAAAATAAAAGTTGTCAAATGACAAAAATTAATTTAAAAGATGTACAGCAGACCTGAATCCCTTTCCTCACAGCTCTCACAGTGTAGTAATCCGCAATCCAATTACTAGCATGACTTAACATGGATTCTATCAGGCTAAGCCCGATTCTTCATCCAGCTAGCAAGCAAGTTCAAAATGATTTTGCAATTCATAAATGAGGTCTCAGTCATGCTCAAAATTGAATTTTTATCAGAACAAGCTAAAGGATGGTTGGCCCATACCAGTTATGGTTACAACAGCCCCAATAAGTATATGCACAAAGCAAAGAAAATGGAAAATAATCACGTTACGCTCAATTTCCCATAACAACAGGGAAAATTTTGTTTGCCATTAGCCACTGGGCTCCTGTATCAGGACCTGAACTGGGATGCAACTTGTCCCATGTAGCCCTTGCTCAGAGTTGCTGACCAACTTTAAACACAGTTGTGGTAGACAACCTCTTGGATTTAGTCTTGCTATGTGTCTCTCAAGTCATATGGCTTCCCTTTTATATAAAAAACGGGAGTGAGTGTGTACTGGTGCCTCAAGTTCCCTCCTCATTTGGCCTCAATCTTAAGGGCTCGTCTCTGGAGACAAACTGCTGCAGCTGTGAGGAAAAAGCCATATTCGTGCCACATCATCCCATTGCATAGGTTACGTGAGTCCCACGTGGGGTCTGGGGAGAAGAAATGCAGAAGGTATGCTTATATTCCAATGACGAGCGAAGCAGCCTTCCTCCCAATGAAGAACTCAGCTCTATTCTGAGCTATCTACTGTTTGGTTGGGTCCAACAGAACCCAAAGATTCTGTTAGGATCCCAAGACCCCATCTTGAATCCCTACAGCCCTTTTTCAGGTCTTTTGAGGCCCTGTTCTGTTCGTGATCGAGCAAAATGGACCTTGTCTTTATCTTGATGACAAGTTCAGCTGACAACCACCTCCTGCTGCTACCAAGCATATATCAGTCTAGCCAGGCGGGACCCCACAGTCTTCTGGTTGTTGGGGACATAACCATAGGAAACTAATATTTTAAACTCACCAAGGGCAAAACAAATACCTTGCTGTGCCTCTTAGTTTGCAAGGCCCCTCTGAACTGTCAGACATAAGAACAGTGTGTTCTGTGAGTTCTGGGTTCCTAGAATCACATATGACTTAGACCAAGCCTTGATGTATTTCAACAGTCTCACTGTTTGAACTGGAGGGATGTTACACCGCCTCAGGTAAGGTTCTTGTCACTTCAGAGTGAATCAGATTCCTGTGACCTAGGGCCAGGGTCATATGGGAAGAGCTCCTCTTGGTTGCTGGCAGAGCTAAAAGGGTAGTATGAGGTTCCCACATGGCCTCTGGGATGCCATCTTGACTCCAGTAGAGACATGGAGGCTGAGAAAGTGTTTGCTTGTGGATTCCTGCTTGCAGTGCGGAGGGTGGACCCCAGGATCTCACGTATGCTAGTCAAATACCCACTACTGGGCCCCATTCACTCTCCTGCTAGACAAGACTGTTCCTCCCCAAGTCTTCATGCTTTGGGATATCAGTAAAGAACAGAGCTTTCTAAAACCTTGTATGTGTTTCTAGAAAATTGTTACCCCACCATCTCCTGAAATATAGCCTCATTGCCACTACCCCCCTTGAGACTATTCGGACTAGTTGCATTATCCATGTATTCCTAACTGTGTTGGTCACTAGGACTCAGTCACCTCTTTACTCCTTTCTATGCTACTCCCTACTTCACATCATTTGGGGTATTACATGTTTTACCTATATGTATTTCCACCAGAATATAAGACCCATCAGGATAGGAATTCTTATCTGTTTTTCTCAGGGTGGGGGGTTTGATTTTGCTATCTAGAATAGTACATGATACACAGTAGGTACTTTAAAAATATTTGTTGGATGAGTGAGTGAACATGATAGAGATACCCTGTTCTTGGTGAGAGCCACTAATTACTAGCCATCCTCTTATTTTGTAGATAAAGCCTGTCTCATTGACCCTGAAGGCTATATTGGCCATTCCCACAGTCTCTTGATAGACTGCCCAGAATCTGATCACAATATCACTCTGGGAAAAACCCTTGAGACTCTTTTATGTCAATGTTTACCGAAGAGACTGCCTCCAACGTCATTACTGGCATTAAACTATCTCAACCCACTGCATCCAGTACATTTTTAAAAATAAAACGTTTAACCAAGAAGAAGTCAGCTATTTCTGAGGTCTTGGTATGATAGGAGAGTGGCTTGGATGATGGTCATTTAACCAAGTTCTCAATACCAGTAGACGCATTGGGTTTTTTCCTATCTCACTTTAATTTCTGAATCACTCAGCTCCTCAGAAGCCACAAATGCTGGGTTGGTGGTAATATGTCCTGGATGTCTGTACTCGTGTCTGGCCCTACACTGAAGCCTTACACTGTGCTGTCAAGCTAGAATGTCATCATTTTTATTCTGCAACAACAAACAAACAAACAATCAGATGCTGCAAAGGCTCCCTCCCTCTTTACTAAGCTTGTCTGTGTGGCATTTCAGGTTAGGTAGAGAGTACCCAGGTCACCTATGATGGCTTGACTTTGAGGATTATTATCTGTAGCTTTCTAACAAGTGTTTTGTTAGGTGGTTTCAGAAATGCTAGAATATGAAGCAACACGTCAGAATCTTCAATCCCAAAGAAAAACACAGGGAGTGTTAGTAGCATAGAACTTCCTGCTTTTCATTCCAAGTTTCCAGCTGGCCTTGAATAAACTCAACCACAGAAACCAGTATTATCACCACCTTGCACCCTTCGAGGTCAAAATGCCTACGTAAATCCTCATGAGTCTGTGAGATCCAAAAACGACACATGGAATGTCATACTGATAGACTACTCTATCTGATAGTGTCTGCCATGCTAATAATATATAAATTATTTCCCTGTCAACTACATTTTAATCCCGATCCATTTGGGGCATTCCTTCACTTGAATGCAAGCCCTAACCACTACTTAGCAACAGTCAGTACAGCCATACCTATGGACTCGACATTGCCCATGGGTATGGAAACCACCGAATGGTCACCACTGACAGGCAACAGGATCCATGGATACCCTTACAGACAGAATAAACCACTCCTTATCTTGCCACCCTGGAAGAGACATGGAAACTCCATCACTGCTATTTCCAAGTCTTCATAATATCTCTGTAGCTATCCAGGACCAGACCCACCCATAGTAGGCACAGCTATATTATCATGTTAATGGCACACTTGTTGGTCATTGGTAAGCTTGGATGAAGCATCTATGCTAAAAAAAAAAAAACAAAAAAGCAAAAACAACAAACAAACAAACAAACAAACAAACAAACAAACTTCCTCCAGGACCTGGATAGGTTTGCAAACTGGAAGAAATAGATTTCAAAGGATAGGCTCACTCTTAAATCTCGACCTGGAACTCCAATAGTGACAAAATCCAGACTAAAGAAGAGTGGTGACAGAGCCTGAGCATTAGCTGTTGCCTCTTCTTTGGCCCAGTGGAGAGGGAAGATAGGTGTGTTCATGGTCAACAGAATTACAACTCCATCTTTCATGTCTGATTCTACTTTTGGTTTCCTTAACTTGTCTTTCTTCCTAGATTGTGAAACTGGGTTTTATCCGAGGAGTTTATGTCTTCATAAAAACATATTACTGGCCTACACACGACTGTTTCATACATAGTGTGTACATGCCCACAAGCACAGCAACCCTACAGCCACCCTGTAGAATCATGGAATCTGAAACAACAGAGCCAGATGAATCCTATGCGTTCCACTCCCTTCTACAACCCAGCTCAGTATCTGCTCATTTTCTGTGTTACTTATTGGCATGATTCAATATTTTTTAAATAAATAGTTATTTTCTTCGTACGCTTTGGAGTCAAGCTCACCAAACATGCATTCGCACTGGATCTTTCATCAATGTCATTTTTTTTTTCTGATCCTCCAAAGCATTATGTATGTCTGACCCACGGTACTTCATCTCTTTGGTTCACGTGTGTGGGGTATGCACAGATCCCAGGCTGCTCTCCACATATAATGCGCTGGAGTTGCCTACACATGACCATCTTTGCACATGCGCAGAGCTCCAGTCTAGTCTTTCTCCTCTAGATCAACGTTCTCTTCAGGTATGGTCTATTTCCTACTGCTGTCTCTTTTGTGTTGAAGCTGAAACAACCCAACAGTCTAATTTTCAAGAGCATATGCTGAGTAAAAAGAATGAAAATGGGGAGGAGCTTCCGTGGACTAAGGGCCATACCTTAGGAGTATTTCTGAATACTGATTATTTGAAGTGTTTAGAGTGGTTCTATTATGTGTTTGTTATATTCTCCGAGGATGGGATTATCTTTAATTCAGTTGTGTAGTCTGTTCGGTAGCCTTTACAGGGTCTGAGGCTCAATAAATGTTTATTGAATGAATGAGGGTCCCAGTAACGATATAGACAGGAAGATGTCATAATATCAGTGCATTTGTGAGACAGAGGAAGGAAAATTGAAACTTAAATTCTAAATCCACAGTCAGGACCGCCGCCTATGAGGTTCAGTGGGGATCTCCTCTTCTGTCATGAGGAGTCCTTCTCTGTGGGGGCCAGATCTGAGAATCCAGGAATGTGATATACAAACTGTCCAACTGAAAATGCGCTCATCTTGCTGTATATGTTAGTGATGCAGAAAATGTTCAATTATATCTATTAATGGAATGGAAGCAATGGCACATGGAATCAACGACATTTCTATTTTTCTTCGGGAAGTGTTATGTGCGTTTTCCCCTGGCAGGTTTGTTTTTGTAACGATTAGTTCTAGCTCAGGCTATTAATAAAATGAGCTAGCACTTCCTCTGTATAATGCCCAGCAGGAGAAGAGTTTATGCTACAAAGAACTCATGTGGGGCTCAGTACTTGCCAAAGTTAATCACTCATGTGGATAATCTTCTTGCACCAAGTGAATTTTTCTTTTTTAACAAATCAAAAGCAAAGAACAACTATATGTCCTAGATAACAACTTCCCAGGATGGACATCCTAAGACAATGCTTTAGCTAATGAAGTGAAGACAATCGAGAAGGGACTGAGGACCTGAGCAAGGAAACTGAAGTCTTTCTACCCTGGGAGACCACACACCTCTTTGTGGTATCAATAGTATCTGTTCTACTATCTGTAGAGTGTTCTGTGTCCAAGCTTGACTGGTCAGGAGGAGCAGGAGGCCAGAAGGGCCTGCAGACATATTACAGTGATAAAATACTAAGTTAAGTGTTTGTAGGAAAACAACAAAATATCATTGGCACTTCCGGTTCTGGCTGTGCTCCTTGTTTTAACTCTTTAAGGCCTGGGAGCCTGGGCTTTGGCTTCAGATACATATTCCATTAAAAAAAAAAAGTTTCACTTCTTAAGGATTTTACTTTTCAAGGGCAGCCACTTTGATAACATCTAGGAAACCCAAGAATCGGTGCATCTTTTCTTCTGGAGTTAATTTACTTTAATAGGCAGTTTTCCTAACGTTAGTCACCTAGTAGATGGCTGAGTGTGGTCCCTGAACCAATGGTGTCAGTATTAGCTGGACTTTGGTAGAAATGTAGGTTCACGTGTCTACTCCAGATGGGCTGAGTCACATAATTCTGAGAGTGGGGCTCAAGAGCTGTGTTTCAACAAGTCCCTGAGTTAACTCTGATGTATATGTATGTATATGTATGTGTATATATATATATATATATATACACATATATACACACACACACACACACTCATAATATATATGAATTGAGAACCACTGCTTTCGTCAAAAGGAGAAAAGGGAAAACTGATTTGAGCATCTGAATGTGACCAGAGAAAGTGGCTTAGGGTCTTTTCCAACCACACTATACACCTAGCTACTTAGCACAAAGTGACATGTTAAGTTATGTTAAAGACACTACTCTGTTACACTTAAAAAAGTGCAGACATATGTACAACCCATGTATTCATGTGTATTGTACACAGGTTATATATGTACATACATGTATACGTATATATGTGTAAAATGCTGACCTGGTACATCAGTTCTTAAAAATGCATTCCTACCTCTGTCATGTTCTGCTTTCCTTCCTTGACTTACTTTCTTTCTAACGGTTACTGCTTTCTAATATGCCGTGGTAATTCTTTGTTCTTTTCTCTCTCTCTTCCATTGAGAACATGTATCTCTTGAAGGTAATGTGTTTTATTCCTTCATGTCCTGTACTCGGCCCTACTACCCTGAGTGTGCGTGATCTCATCCCTCATGTTCCTAGGCCTGAGAACCATGCCTAGCACCAAGTATGTACTCAGTAAATAGTTGCTGAATGAATGACGTCTTGCTCCGGAAGTCGGAAAGACACTGGGGTCAGACCAAACACTGCAGTGCCTGTGTACCCCCTGATCTGGCACTGTCATTACAGCATGAAGCTTCGCCTTTCAGTTCCTGAACTGGGCGCTGAGAACTTAGCTCACCACTTCCGAATGAACCCTTTGGTTTTTTTTCCTGGTTATGGGTCAGCGTCTTGAGTGACTGACATGTTCATAGAGCTGGCTGGGGCTAGAGGATAGTCTAAACTATGCAAAAGGATTGTGAGACACAGTGGGAAAGGTAGCCTAAAAAGAAAGCGAAGGGGCTCCGAGCTCTATGCCTCCAAGTTGTAGTGTGCCCTTGGGCAAACAGCCCTGTCTGTCTTGCTTTCATCTTCCTGTACTCATCTCTTTTCTCAGTTGTTATACATCTACTCATGCATCGTCTGACTGATGTGTGTTTCCTGAACTGGTAAGTTCCATGAGGACAAGATCTATTTGCTTACCTACTTTTTAATACCCAACCAGAAAATGGAGGTATTTTTTAGCTACATGGACGGCAAACAAATCCCTATGAGAATTAACTGATGATTTCAGCCTATTGGCCTGTTCTCTACAAGAAAACAAGCCGCAAGTATGGGGATGTGTGTTTCAGAGACCCTGGCCTAAAGAGCTCTCTAGTCATAGGGAAGAGCGCAATACTGGGTCTGCACTGGCCACTGATGGAGACACTGGAGGAGGCTATGCCATGAGAAGCTCAGGCCAGCCAGCCAACTGGCTATCAACCCTGTGGTTTGGACACGCATGGATATGGCAGCGACATGCCACAGAATCACAAATGTGTTCTTTCTAAGGTTTAGGAATTCCTTCACCACTTCAGCCTGGGCATTAGGAAAATACACACAACACTGCTGGCCTCTCTGAATGGCTGTGGAAATCACAGGAATAAATGCAGTAGCTTCTTGGTGTCTGCCATGAGAAGAGTGCTCGGGACGGGAGCCTCCTTGTCTGGCTCTGCCTCTGCAGCCCCTGCACACACTTGTTAGCTGACAAGGTTTCTAAGGTTGCCTCATTCATCAAGGGCTCGACCCCAGGAGGCTGTTACTAGTTCCTGGGAATGCTCGCACCAGGCTTGGCTGAAGGGAGCATTTCTCACAGTATCTCCTTCTGGGAATGTACGTTTCCCCAATGGGTCTTGCAATGTGCTATGGCTTGCTCTCAAAATTTGAAAATAAAAATTAAGTTGATTATCCCCTATCAACTAAATGGATCAAGTCTAAACTTGGCCTGCCTGTTTTGGGCTACCTTTGCCTCCCTCTCATTTCACTTCACTCTCTCCCTCCCTGGAAGAAAGGGTTCTACCCTTGCCTTCCCCCCCCCCCTTCTATCTCTCACTCCCCCCGCCCCTCCTCACCCCATCTACAGATGGCCATTCATCTTTATTCTGGAAAACAAGCTCTGTTGCTAGGAAACCAGAAAATAAAATTGCTGTGGTTGATTTGATCCTTATTAATGACTGCCATTGCAGTGGTGCCACCATCCTGCCACAGAGACAGACACACTCTAGGCATCTGTCCTCAGCTTGACAGGTCTCTCCAGAAAGTGGGAAGGCAGAGAATTTTAAGGGCCTCCGAGCTCAACAGGGGGTATTTATAAATCACTATATATCAACAGCCTGCTTTAGAATCATTTTATTAGAACACATCCAAGAAAGAGACATATGGAAAAAGAAAGACAGCAGCAATTCTCAGTCATGCAAATGCCCGTGTTAAGGTTCTCCATTGGATTTAAGTTCAAGTACAAAGACAGTCCTTTCCTGAGCCAGGTGCAATTCCAGAGAATGACACTTTGCATTGCGAGCATAGACCCTTCGAAAAGTTCAGAACACTGAACAAGTCGCTTTCTCACAGGAAGAGTGTGAGATACATTGAAGTGTAAACTTTTAAGGACCCTCTTCCCTGCCCTCCCCATCACCCAGCCTGGGAAGTGAGCCCAACTTCGGGACCTCTTAGAAATAAGGTTTAGTCTATTGAAAATAAAGCAGTGGGCCTTAAAAAAAGGTTAGAAAATGAGTGTTTTATATATATACACATATATATTTATATCTATTTATATGAAATGGAATCATCCCTGCCTCTTGCTTTGGTGGGGGTGGGTGGGTGGGGGGTTTCCATGAAACTTTGTTAGGGGTTAGGCTTCTTTCTTGACTGCTATGGAAGCTGGAAGACTTTAAAAAAATTTATTATGAAAAATTGCAAACATATTACAAAAGTGAGAATGGCATAATGAACGCCCATGTACCTACTACCAGCTAGTGTTAACGATTCTCGACAAGTGGCCAGGTGGTTGGTTTCATTTAGATCTTCTCCCATTTCCCATCCCACCCAACCGGATCACTTGAAGGAAATGGGACTGGAAGGGTGGTCTTTGCCCCAGAGGCCTCGGAAAGGAGTGGAGAGGAGGCTGCATCAGACAGAAATGTATTGAGGGAAGTGGCTGCTGCCAGGATTTGGGAAAGGCTGGCTCTGACCCTCACCATCTGTGTCTGAAGCCCTCCCCTCCGCATTCTCATGATGTAGAGGAGATAGGCTACAGCAGAAGAATGGCCTTCCCAGACTGGGGGAGGGGCACTGTTTGCGGATATGTTCGACCTGAAGAGAAACTCAAAGCCAAATAAATATACCCCTTTAGCTACCCTGTAGGTGCAGACTTTTTGGGGAGTAAGGGTCTGAAGGGAATCCCTGGTGTTCGGGTTGGGAGTTGGGAGAGGTACACGGGGGCCCTGGGGCCTCTTTGAAGTCCCTGTTGCCCCACCATTTTGGACTTTGGATCGAAGCTCAGCAACCTCAAAATTGCACCCAGGAGAGAAGCGGGGAGGCTTGGGGTGAGCCCATGGCCCAGGTGGGCAGGTTTTGCTTGGAACATGTTGCCCTCTGAGCAAAGGCTGCACCCCATATCAGCCCTGCCAGAGCGGTCTCAAGAGAGTTGGGTGATTGGAGTCCTGGTGGGAGGTCCCAACGGTTCCACGGCTAAGCCGGTGAGCTGCAGGGACAAGTCCCAGGCTGCGCGCTAAACGTAAGTGGAGAAAGGATCTCCAGGTCCCAGGTGCCACCGAGGAACAAGGTTGCCATCCTGTTAAGAAAAGGGCTGGGCTCTGTGATTTGCATATGACTTTGCAAAAATCTGCATGAGATTCCTGAAGCCCTTTACAGAAAACAGCGTTAAAGCAGCAGGGCGGCCTACTCTCAGTAACCCAAAGCACAGACTACAACCTGCAAGACACAATCGTTCTTTCAGAAGAGAAGAGAGAGGAAGCAGAGCTGGGTAAGATACCCCTCAGTCTGAAGGTTCAGAAGAGTCCAAGCAGGTCCAGGATCCAGATGAGGATCACTGACTGGCCACTTGATGTCAGAACTCAAATCCATCTCCTTTCAACTCATGAGACCGCCACAAGACCAGTTCTGCGGTGGGCCCTCAATGTCTAACAGGAGCAGCAGGAGCAGCAGCAACAGGAGTGAGATAAGAGGTCCCACTGGCAGAGGTCACTTGTGTTTATTTAGTAACTCCCGCCCTGTCACACTCTTCTTACACTCTCTCAGGGTCCCACGCCCTACCAAGTCTAGATGTAGTGTTTAATTGTGAAAGAGAACTATAGAAAAGTTTACTCACTCCTGTAGATGTTTGGCAGGAGTGAGCTTAAAATTTTTTTTCTGTGTGGCCAGAGCCCATGGGATGCAGCACCCTGTAGTCTTCCTGTGGTATGGGGCTGGTTTGGGCAGACCACAAGGCTTTCTGAGGGAGTGAATTATTAAGTGAGATACAGAGTGTGGGCAGAGTAGAGAAAACAGTGTCCATTTGAGACAATGGAGTATTGTTTCTCTGAGAAAAATGGCAAGCTTCTAGTAGCCCCTAGAAGACTGAAGCATTTTTAAATGGCTATGGATCCTAAGGAAGGGAAAAGCACAGTGCCTTGACTTCAGGTCTGACTGGGGCTCATACCTTGGAGTCAAAGGCTCCTTCACCCCTACCACACAGAAACGAGAAATCGGTTTGAAATTCCCAGTCCGAATTGCAGCTCAGGAGAGGAGGCTTGAGCAGCCCGCTGAGTGGCATTTATTCTAGCTTCCCTGAGCTCAGGGAAAGTGGGAGGAGAAAAGATTTGTCACCATCCCAGATGGTGGGAAAGGATCTCCAGGCTCTTTCCACCATTCCAGATGGGGAAGGGAGAAAAGGTTTACAAGAAAGCCAGGAGCTATCTACGTGCACATGTGAAGTCACTCATGGTCAAGCCTTTCCTGTGCCCCACTAGGTCACTGCAGTAAGGTTAAAGGGGCTCAAGAATTTGAAAGCACATTTTCCTCAGTCTAAAGTCACCCTAACATGAATGAAGGCAGGGGGGAGGGATGTATCAACAGAACTCACTTGATATCATTTTTGCTACCATCCTAGGCTAGTTAATATATGTACTATGGAATGCCCGTAGAATTTATCTCAATGGTAGACTTGGATAATTTTATAAACACTGAATTTTTGCATTCTGTTGCTCTTTATTTACCACTACTAATAGTTTACAAAATTTTAAATCTTTCATGTGCCAAAGTGTTTACATGCATCACACCACAGAACTGTGTATGTGGTAGGTATCATTGCCCTCATTTTGCAGACAGAGGCCTGGAGGTCCTGCCCAGGATCATACAACTGGCAAGCAGATGGATGGGGTGTACTCCGAACTGAGGTTTGAGTTCAAAGCTGTCTGTAACCACCGGTATGTGCTGTCCCCATCTACTAGATGAGAGCTGGACATCTGGATGACATGAGTCTAAAGTGTCCCAGTATCCCTCACCTACAGGTTTGTGTTTACATGTTGGGACCTAGCTGGGAGTGGTGTGAGTAATTTGATCATAAATATTTATTAGGTTCTATGGGAAATTCCTTATGCCCTTTTCAACCTCACATTGTGATTGGCTCTGTGCATCTGTAAATCTTTCTGAAAATGGTTTGATGTATAGAGATACTCAGGGATGAAAGCAATGTAGACAAACTGAAGGCATGATTTTTATATACCCAATAGGCATGTCAACAGAGCAATAACTCAAATGCACGGCTTTTAATTTTGTTGTTGTTGTGAGAAAAGATCTCACCATATAGCCCAGGCTGATTTCAAACTCACCATCTCTCCTTAGTTTCCCAAGTGGGAAAGCTGGGATCATAGGTGTAAGCTACAGTGGCCGCTGCCTAGCTTTTAACTGTTAAAATGATAGCTATTCTTGACCCTGCTGAACTGACTTTAAAAAAAAAAAAAAATCTTACCTACTGGAAGGACTTGTGGAAAAAACATTTTAAGTGGAGGAATAAAATGCTACTGATCTTTCCTATTGGAAAAACAGCGATCAGCTTAGGACTTATAATCATCTCACACTAGTCATCCCATGCTTTTGGTCAGGGTTTAGATGTATTCCCCAGATGACTGTAAGAGTCCTCTGAATCCTCAGTACTAAGGTCTTTTCTCTGTTCCAGCTGCTCATCTTCTGGACACTGAGTTGGCAACACTTCTGACTGTATTTGGCATCTTCATATACAACATTTGACTTGCGTGTGTCTAGTAATATTTATCTTTGGCATTTTCTGTAAGGGGCAAGAATCAGGAAGACTCACTTCATAGGACTGTGACTTTTGTCAACTGGATTTGCTCAGCATTTTGGGAAAGGGGTTGTGTGGAGATTTGCTTGTCTCCCTCTGCCCAGGTTTAGTTGCCTTCATGTGAGTCATTCACTTAAACTGTAGGCCAACTGAAGCTCCCTGAGGCATAGTGAGATGTTCTGTAGTCACTGTGTACATGGGAGATAAGGCTAGACATCCAAAGAGATAAAAACAGCCACAGACAAAGAATAGATTTATTTAGGCGATAGCTTTCATGCATTCATGCTCCACAAAGAACCACAGAAGCTATTTTGCAACAGACTGTTAAGAGAATCTTAACTGAAAACTGCCAATGGTGTTCTCTAATGTAACTTGGCTGACTGTGTTATCAGTTTTGTTCTGGTGGATTAAGAAGCGTCTGAGGCAGGAATGTGCCTCAACTGCCGGTCCTATAGCAAAGATAGTAACCAGATGGGGGATAGTGAGCAAATGACACAAACAATACACAGAACATGGCACATTCTTGGCTTTTGAGTTCAGTTGTGTCCCATCCTGTTGGCCATAGTATTTACACTATTTTAGCTTTTCGTATGTTGCCTGCATCATCCAGTGGTTTTCTTTACTGGGCTTTGCCTGTGGGAGGACATGTGTGTGGATGGAATTTGAACTTCATCTCTATACCTTCTGGTTGTATGACCCTGAGTAAGTTACTTACTCCCCAAGCGACATGCCCCTGTAAGATCTGTCATCTGCAAAATAAGGAGAATGTACGTACCTCGATGACCAGGAGGCTCATCATGTTAGGGGCTTAGGCACAAAGCAGGGGCCAGTGCTCAGTGACCTGGACTGGCTTTCTTGCAGGCAGTGCTTTTCTCTGCCCATCCAGCCATATTACTGACTTCTCAGGGAATGGCTGGCATCTGGCCTCATTAGATGAGGAGGTGATTTTTTTTTTTTTTTTTTGCCTTGAGTGGGGGACTATGTGTGCTCTGTCTGTGTTATACACAGGAAACTCTACAAATACCATAACGGGCTTATAAAAATATTTTCTACCTCAAGTTTCAAACCAGAACCCAGACTGAAAATTCTCCTTGCTGTAGCCATCAGCTGGGGGAGTACTGGATAGGTCACACAGAGAAAATATCAGCATCACAAAACATATTTTTTAGATCAACTCTTCTCAAAGATTTTTTTTTTTTTTTTTTTTTTTTTTTGTAGCTTCTTGTTTTGCTCCCTGATGCATGCTACTCTGCTTTAAGAGCTCCTGGGCTTTAACATGCATTTGCTGCACACTCAGCTAGGGTCTCTCCATCCTGCATTCTGCAGGGAGGAGACAGGCAAGGGATGGGAGTGTGGGGTGACTGACTGGGCAGCACAGGTAGGTCCATCTTCGAGGCACTTTGCCAGAGCTAGACCAGAGGTCCCACTTCCAGAAGGAAGCCAGCCACAGCCAGTGGCACCCAAGCTCCCCACCCTTTCTTTTCAGTTACAGCCCTTGCCTGTAACTGAGGAGGAAGGGGTGGGGTATGTAGAGGGCCCTTGATCTCAAGACAAACCCCCTCCTCTCAGAAGCTTGATGGTTGTGAATTGGCCTCTACAAGGAGCCTTCTATGCCACCTGGGATTGCTCTGGAAACCCTTCCTTTCCAAACCACTAGGGACAAAACCCAAGCTTGAATGGGACTTTCTCTCTTTCTGGGGCCTATCTTTGTATGAAATCTCTACATGTGCTTCTGTGTTTCAGGATCTCTGTTGCCTTCTCCTCTCATCACTAGACAGTAGAGCTCAGTGAAGAACCTAACAGGTCCCTCCCACCCTGTCTCTGCCTCGGGATTTTCCCCTTCCCTTTCCCAGAACAGTCCATGGCTCTGGACTTTTACAACCAAACAAAGTTGCCAGTTCCTCTGCTCCTAACCTTGGCCCATGTGCAAATGAGCTAAATTCACTCTCTGGTCACTTGAGATACCAACAAGAGGTCAAGAAAGCTGTTTCCCACTGGGCATCTTGGATGTATATAGAAGACAAACCCCAGCAATCAGCTACTGATCTTAGCTCCTCCTAGTCTTTAAAAAAATAATGCCTAATAGGATTTTTGTTTTTGTTAATGAAAGTACTGTCTTATAGTAGAGAAGTATAAAAAGCCACCTGCCAGAAATAACCATGACTTATATTTTGGTGTGTTTCCTTCATATATACATATATGTATACATGTATATACAGACACATATATGTGTATATGGACATATAAGCACAAAACACACAGATGTACACACACGTGGTCCCTTTTGTGTTTAGCAGCAAGATTAGTCTTTCCTACTAAGAGAAAGGAAGTCTCAAGGCAGATGGGAGAGAAAAGTAACTCCAGGCCTCAGCTCTGGCCACAGGCATCACCACTGTGCCACCAACCCTGTCATCACTTACTGTTGCCTAATGTCACAGGCCTGATGACCAGGGGCAATCAGCTTAACCCTGGTACCAAACCACACAGCAAATGCCTCCTAAACATGTGGAAAATATATTTGAAAGCGCACCAAGATGTAAATACAGTCAAGCAGAAGACACGTAGACCACGAGGCTCTTTCTGAGCACTTCCTGTGAATGCCTGCCTTGCCCCTGTGTACTGGAGGTAACAGTAGGTATCGGGCATGAACCCTATCTTCATGGACCTGGGGATCCAGTGGGTGAGAGAAAAACTTATTCATGAGAAACAGTAGTGAACTCAGGAAGAGAAAGATACCGTCTCACAAAGTGCCAAGGGAGGAATGCCAGGAATCACTTCAGCCAGTAATGAAGGGGAGGCGTTTTAGCAGGATTCTCCCCGAGGTCAGAGACTTGTCTATCAGGACAGGAAATAAACTTGGAGGCCTAGGGAGGCAGTATATAGGTTGCTACACAAAAGACATGAGTCAAAAACATGAAGACGATTGCGTATACACCAAAGAGGAGAGGTCTGCAGGTGGTTACGGGCCCTGGGGAGGGGCAGGATGGGAGGCAAGGGTTAAAACTTTGGGAAGTATAAGGTCTTGGGGGATGCTGCTATGGTTCAGAGACATGCTGCTCTTCCTGACATAACCCAGGGACAAACTTTATACATTATACAATGATGCAAAGCCAGGCTCAAGGGCGGCCCTTCCACGGTGGCTGCAGGGCAGCAAGAGGAAGTCATTCAGAGGACGTGGCTATCAGATGCACTCACAGTCACAAACCTGGGGGCCTGGGAAAATGACATTGCTTCTGTCCCAAATACAGAAGTCACACCAGCTAACTGGATGGACGAAAAGGAGGTAATTGTCTGGCACTGAGACATCTACAGTGCTCATGCCCTCCGTGACCCTTCCGACTGTACATCTGCCTATTGATTTCCTGGGTCTTCAGCTGAGTGCAGTGTTTATGGGGTCAGGAAGTGCCTTACTGTCTTACCACTGCTACTCCATCTTGGAAGAGTACACAGCACATAGTAGGTATTTGGGGAAAAAAAATGTACCATTAGAGTGAGGTCACTGCAGAGATAGAGATTCGGATTTTTGGGTGTTAGAAGTGAATTAACAAAAAAAATACAGAGGAAGGTGAGAGAGATATAAAGAAGAATTGGGAGCAGAGACATCCATGCAGTTTATCAGAGCATGAAGTGACAAGTGTCATACGGCAGGGGGAAAGGAGGCATTTGACCAGGTGAGGAAGAGGAGGTGATGAGCGGAACACTGAAGTGAGTGCAAAGGAAAGAGTCAATGAATGTGCCCTTTAACAGCGGAACTCTTGCTGAGACTGATGAAGATAAGGGCAATTCTACAGTCACTATACTAAAAACTCAGTGTTTCTTGGATGATGCTCAGAAAAGTCTAAACTGATGCCATTCAGCACCTGCCATGATCTACCAACCTATTATTTATTTCCCTCAACTCACCCCACACACCCTGGACTTCGACCAAGTAAACTTGTTCTCCTTGCCTGTGTTATCCTATCTTCTCCTTTCTGCAATGACCTTCCTCCCATCCCCAACGGCTTTGCTGCCACAGTACGTTCTACTTAGCAAAGCTGAGTGTGGAACCGTCTCTGACCCCTCCCAGATCCGAAGGTTCAGTGTTAAGACTCCTTGCCCACGATGCCAGACACATTACCTTGCATTCATTTGTTTACCTGCCGTCTGATGCTTTAAGGAATATGTACCAAGAGCCGGCTGTGAGTTAGCGTTACTAAGATTTGGTGATGCAAGTGTGACATGTTTTTGTCCCTGTGGACTTACACGTCTGCCGGAGAACCAGTCACGTGACCTCACAGATTCTAATGTAATCCCTGAAAGTGACAGGCACCAAGCCAAAGTGCAGGCACAATACAGTGCTGGAATGAATTCCTCTGTCAGCTCCGGTTTTTCTGTACCCTCCTTGATGCCAAGTGCTTGGCTTCTGTGACAACATACAGAAATAACCCAGTCCGCCTACCGGTCAAGGAACTGAGGATCGAAATCATAAAACTGTCTATAAAATCAAGATTAAAGAGCCTTATTGTGGGCATAGCTGTTCAGTTTTTTCGTGCACAGACTTCCTTCCCATGTCTCGGATCTGTCTGTTGGGCAGCTAAGTGACCATCTTTCTTCTAACATGTCTCATTGCTTTAACTCCATTACCTGTCATATGGAGTACTATAATAATATAAAACATAGCATGAGCGCATCTTAATACCGTACTAGCTCTTACTCTTCGGAACTTAGGGGCTGGCAGAAAGCTGTAGCGTGTGTTAAGTCTTCATGCTGGTAGCACATTCTTCTGTGGATGGATAAATAGTGAGCTACTCTGAAATACTCAGGTAAGAAAAGCTTTTTGTACTATCTCACGACACTCAAGCTTATTAGTGCATTGCCTTGAAAATCAAATTATATGCGTATTGTGATGCAGAACAGAGAGTCGGAAGACAAGCCACTGACCAAGAACAGATATTTATATGTGTAATCCACATAGACTAATAACTAATACTCCTAGTACTGAATAATAATAGTAATAACTCCATGCAACCTAGTAGATACATAGTTAAAAAGCTTGGGTAGAGGCTTTGGAAAGGAGAAAAAGTCAAGGCCCAGGAATGATGCGCAAAAATGTGCAGGACGATGAGGAATCAGAGAAACACAACTTGACCAGAAGTAGGTGTTGCTAAGCCACCAGAACACAAGCTGGGAGAGCACAGCGACTGAGAGCCTTTTGCACAATGGCAGAAATGTAGATGTGGCTCAAGGGACACACGCACAGCCCTACCACCCAGAAGTCCCGTGGTCTGACGGTTCCCCAAGCTGAGCTATGAATGCCAGGATATACATAATTAAGATGCTCATGGCAGCATTGGAGAGGGCCTCGGTATTCTGTGCGAAGGCTAGACAAGAGTTCAGTATATTCCCATGACAGGACACTGCACAAGAATGAAAACGAACAAACAGCTCTACACATCAGCACAGACGGATCCCGTGAAACAGTGCTAAAAGACAAAATTAAAGCAGAGAAGAAAACAGGGTCTGTTTCTGATTCTAGTCAGAAAAACCACACTGCTGGTCACACTGACACTGACTGAGGGACATGTGTATGGGAGGTGAGGTCATAAATTAAGAACGATATGAATGTGAGGGGTATGGTTACCCCTAGGGCAAGAAGCTCAGGGCTGTGTCCAGGAGGGAACATGGGGGATTCTGGGAAATGGGTGGTGCTCTACTTCACCATCTGCATGGCTGGTATCTGCTTACTTTATACATATCCACTCATGTCTTCAGCTGTGCTGTCCATTTCAGTACACATAGTTCACATTTGGAAAAATGTCTTGGGTAGGGGACAGAAAAAGAAGAGAGAGGAGGTCACCATGAGGAATTCACCGTGAGGACAGACAGATGTAGCCAAGGCGAGACGAAGATGGCAGACAACAGGCCATGTGGCTGGGAAGTAGCCGGGCTAGCATAACCAGGACAGAACAGATCAGAACCTGCCCAGCTGTAGTAGCGCTTAAAGCTTATTAATCAACGTAACAGGTCTCTGTGTCATTATTTGGGAGCTGGAACGGGCAATTGAAAAAGCCCTTACTTATACTATATTTCTACAGGGCAACACTGGCAGCTAAATAAAACGTGGAAGAGCAAAACAAATCATTTCTATCAAAATTTAAAATGTAGATTCCCTTTGATGCCATGATTCTACTTCTAGGGAGTTAGCTAGTTAATATATTCACAAATGTGAAAAATGAGATCTACAATGGCAGCAATTTGGAGACTTCTTGCATCCACATCAACAGAAGACAAGTTAAATAAGTTGAGGTGCTGTACTGACTGGGTGTGCCACCGCTGGAAATGAAACTGCTTCATGTCCTGCTATGAGATGATTTTGCAGATTAATACATGGAAAAATGTAAAACAGTAAGATGTGCTACCACTGTTTGAAAGTTTTTTTTTAAACATTTATTTATTTATGTATGTACCTGACATATGTATGGGGGTCAGAGGGCACCTGGTAGGAGTCTTTTCCCTCTCTCCTTCTACCAAGCAGGTTCCAGGATTGAGTTTAGGTCATCTGGGCTAGGCAGCAAGCATCCTTACCCACTGAGTCATCTTAACAGCCTGAAATTTTTCTTTTTTAGAAAAGAATAAACAAGTGCATAAGGCTTTATATTTTAAAGGAAGGTCTCTATGAGAATGTGTACATTTTATGCTGCAAGTGCACTAGTGTCTCGGTAGTTCACTTAGATGACCCAAAATATATCTCATTTAAAGAAAAAAAAAAAGGCTGAGTTAGCTGAGGAAGAAGAAATACAGAATGGTTTGGGTAAAGATGATGCAGGAAACGTCTTCATATTTCCCCTGTGGTTTTTAAAAGTCTGATTTTATATCAAAATAAAATACTTTGATACAAATGTTTCAGAAGCACTGCTCGTCAGCATATTATTCAGGATTAGCATTAATATTTTGGGCTCGAAATTGATACAAAGGAGAACGGAAAGGGAGATGAACTTCAAGGCAAGGACAAATTTGACTTTTAGTGTCAAAAATCTTCCCGGCTCCCAGGCTAAATTTGTCCTTCAAAGGGGCATTGTCCTGGTGTGGATGAATTGCATCTCAACCGACACATTTATCACGGCAGCTTCTCTGATGCTCCCTGCAGCAACTGGCCAAAAGCCAGAGTCAGCACAGTTGCGTCTTTTGAGGACCACTCAGGACCCTGCACGGCCGCCCGTCACCACATGCAGGACTCCTGCGTGTGAATTGCAGGCTGTGGGCAAGGGCAGGGACTATCAGTAGACAGTGAACCCATGGTTCTAGGCATCAGGGGCACTTAATTAACTACACTGAAAATAATAATAATAATAATAATAATAATAATAATAATAATAATAATAATAA
>NW_026596064.1:13388514-13389404 GCF_907164565.1 Psammomys obesus
AATAATAATAATAATAATAATAATAATAATAATAATAATAATAATAAATCCAGTGTGGTAATATATTTGACAAAGTTTTCTGTTCTCCTCTCCATTGACCATCTCATCTCATGATTATGTGTTGGTAGTTTCTCACAGAGAGAGTCATCAAAATGGAGTTGGCTGCTGCTCTCAGGGCGTACCTATTACCTGTTGCTCCTGGGAGATGTCCCGAGGTAAAAAGTATGTCCTTACTGTGGGTCCTTAGAGAAATCCACCAAAGAGGGTGTTTTGATTAGCTTGTTTTTCTTGGCAACCCTGCTTTCCAGCAACAATGATCACATGACCTCCCTCCAATGCCATCTACAGAAATCTACAACCCGCGGCCCCCTCACCCAGTGGTCATGACAGACAGGCTGCAGAAGCCAACAGTAATGAAGAAAACAGCACTCAACTGCCAGTGAGGTAAACCAAGGCAAGAAGCTTCAACTGGAGCACAAGGTCAAGTCTCAGGGCAATACTGAGCCACCGGCCAGCCCAGTTGGCTTTCTCCCAGAAGGCTACAGGTACAACAGGTACAAAAGGTACAACAGGCTATGCTTGTCACCACAGCACAGTCGGAGAAAAGGAACACCGGCTTCCACCAAGCCATCCCTTCCGACCAGAGTCAGCCTGTGTTGTCTACCCCCTGCACTGCTCTGAATCCCAGTGCAAAGTGTTTGCTTGAGGTTTCAAAAACAGCCAATGATCCCATCTATCGAAAGAGCTCAGTGTAGGTACCATGGCCCTAAGCCACTGCTATTCATCCAGGAGCTCTGGAGATCAGGCTTCTCACAGTTTGCTCTGCCCACCTATTAGGCAAAATCCTTCCTTCCTTCCTTCCTTCCTTCCTTCCTTCCTTCCTTCCTTCC
>NW_026596064.1:13389414-13390392 GCF_907164565.1 Psammomys obesus
TCCTTCCTTCCTTCCTTCCTTCCTTCCTTCCTTCCTTCCTTCCTTCCTTCCTTCCTTCCTTCCTTCCTTCCTTCCTTCCTTCCAGTGTACAAACTTTTTCTGGCCTAAGACCGAAGGAGGAAAGGCTCACAGAGTGCTGACAGGTCTCTCTGGAATCCTCCAGGCCAACCCTTGCCCTGAGAACTGTCACTTTGCTCTCCACCTCTGTCCTCCCAGTCATGCCCACCTGTCCCCAGCAGACCATGTGGGGCTGGGGGTGTACTCACTTGGGTCTTGTTTGCCCTGGTCTGTCGCCAGATAATCCACTTGAACATTGTGGCCTGTTTTCAGATTTGCTTTTCCCTTCCACCAAGATGCTAACAACGAAATAGAATTTCCCTTGGTGCAGAACTATGGCAGGGTAGAGCTGATTCTGGAAACTTGCTCCTCCCAGGCAGCTCCAAGATAGGGATCAGCCTTGCTGCATCCCAGCATTCACTGCCAAGTGCTCAGAGCCCGACAGGAATCTTCTCCGGAGGTTGGAAGACTTTGGGGCAGAGTCACACCCCCACCAAGGCCACAACGTGAGTCACAAGTACGTGGTATCGAAGAGACTATGATAGGCACTGCTACTCACGCGCCAGCCCGGAGCCACAGTGTGGGCTCTAGCACTACGTTTCAACTTCCTTGGGGTTGCTGTGGATTCACTGGCATATACCAGGGTAGGAGGGGCAGGAGCGGTTCAAGAACCTGGCAGCAGTGTCTCTGTAGTTCAACAAACTGAACTATGAAGGTCACGACAAAAGTATCGTTTTAAATGATTTAACTTGGGTTTGACTGTCATTTACTGGCCTTGTGACTCTGACTTAGTCACTTGGTTTCTTTTCAACAGTGAAGGATGTGGGCTTGATATCTGTGACTTCTCTAAGTTTCCTTCCTTCCTTCCTTCCTTCCTTCCTTCCTTCCTTCCTTCCTTCCTTCCTTCCTTCCTTCCTTCCT
>NW_026596064.1:13390402-13407902 GCF_907164565.1 Psammomys obesus
CCTTCCTTCCTTCCTTCCTTCCTTCCTTCCTTCCTTCCTTCCTTCCTCCTTCCCTCCCTCCCTCCCTCCTTCCTTCCTTCCTTTTCTCTACTCCCATCCCTTTTTAATTCTTGAGACAGGGTTTTTCTGTGTAGCCCTGGCTGTCCTGGAACTCACTCTGTAAAGGCTGCCCTCGAACTCACAGAGATCCACCTGCCTCTGCCTCCCATGTGTTAGGATTAAAGGTGTGTGCCACTGCCGCCTGGCTCTCTTCTATGACCCCAAATTTTAGGCTCACCCTGAATGCCATGAGGCCTGACCACAGCTCTAAATCACCTTCTCACTTTTCCCATTCCTGCAGTGAGGGCACCCTCCTGTGCCACCACCTAGGACAAAGATGCTTTGTACAGCTCAAGTGTCTGACATGGGCAGAGAACCCCCAAGGCTTCCTGTTACCTGCCTGGGCTCAACAAAGCCCCTGCCTTTCATGATACTTGCTTGGCAATTTTGATGATGGTTTTCCCTGATGGTTTCTTCAGGGAAAAATTTAAACAATGGAATGCTAGTGGGACTATTAACTAAAATAATGGCAGGAGGAGAGGTTTGTGCCCTATGTCCTGAGGCGGTGAAGTACATTTTCTGTCCTCTGGTGGACTTTGCAGGGACTGGGGCCACTCATTTGTGCAAGGACCTTCTGATAAGAGAGCGGGTGACTGCAAGTCAGCACACTCTGCTCAGGCACTCTGAAAAGCCAAACTGATGCTGCGATGAACATCATTGAGGGGAGGGAGCTGAGCTACCAGGAGGTGACAGAGCAGCCAGAGATGGGGCTCCAGCTGCCCTGATGGTCCTGGACTCATTCTATTCTTGTTGTCCACTGCTGCCATCTCCCCTTCTCCAGCTACCATGGGAAAAGAGTGACAAGGAAACTATTCTAGGAAAAAAAAATGAGTTCCAAGTCTAGCCCTTTAATATAAGAAAACATTTAATAACACAAATTAGACGAATAAATACAAAGCACAACCAAAGACCCTAAACCACATTTAAGGGTTGAAATCATAAAATTGAAGTGGTATTTTCTTGCAAGGAAGGACTAAGGTATTGAGGAAAATCAGAATCCTTTTAGTTAAGGTTTATGCTGTTATTATAATCTAATTTGCTGAGGCCTGGGGTGTACCTGAGAATCAAGACTACATTGGTTTCATGGTTCAAGCGCCAATATGTCCACTCCTCGCCTTGGTAGGTAGAGGTCTAATTGCATACTCTTTCTAGGTATCTCTTTAAGGGATGGGTGTGTTTCGCTACGGAGTGGGAGGCAGCTCTCCATCTAGGCCCACTGAGTCCAAAGACTGAGTAATGGAAGAGCTACAGTTCATTCCTCCCAGGGTTGCTTGGGACCCTAGAGACCCTTATGGTCTGGTGGACAGCAGGTGGTACACATAGCTGACCAGGATACCTATCATGACCACATGTCTCAAACCCAACTTGGTTGAGTCTCTTGATGGCTCTTAAGAAGTTCTCAAGGAAAACACAGTAGTTGGAATTGCTCAATCTTTACACTGGCTGACATATGGCTTATTCTGTAGAGGCAAAATACAGCAGCCTCTTAAGACTTCAGGGAGCATGTTGCTTATTTTCCTGTCCTGGGCATCTGAAATGGAGACCTCTCCTGGACTCGTGGGTCCCTGAGGCTCACACATTACAGACATGGATCTCATCTAGTCCTTCAGAACTCTGGGAAAGACTGTCACTGCTCTCTTTGTATAGACCCTGAGACAGAACTCTTGCCACAGTGCGGCCACCCTAGGTTATAAGCCAGTCAGGGTGGGGTCCATACCTCATCTTAGAACCCACCCCCCTGCTATCACATCACCATGTCCCTTGCAGTAGATGCTCCTGTACCCCACCTCCTCTCCTGCCAGCACAGCCCCAGTTCCCATGCCTACCGGCTGCTCATGTGATACGAAAGCCCAAAGCCCTTGGCTCCATGCGGTGCCCAGCTGGCGAGTCCTGCCTGGAGCTTAGCACCACCTGAACCACATCTGAGTCTGCCTTGGGTACCTTAATAGATCACGTGCATGGGAATCTCGGTTAAGACTCCACATGTGAAAAACTGGACTTAGGGTGCATTCTTTGAGATGCTCTTTCTCCATCTGCATCCTGCGAGACTGTGGTTTTCCCAGTTGTGAGGCGTTGTGGCAGTGTTCTCCCCCCTTATTATTATTATTAGAGAGCGAGGCACCCACAATACAGTCTCATTCCAATTTCTCTCTCTTCAGCTAGCCTGGACATGACTAGAGGCTAACAGTGCCTTTTTTTTTTTTTTTCATGGAGAGTGAATACGTACATACTCCTAGGAGGGGTATGGATGTTTAATTCAATACATGTTCATTGACTACATCCACCATGCCTGCCCTGAATGCATGCACCAGGTTCACCATGGCGCAGATGCCAGTCCTCTGGCAGGCGTCCATCACATTAAGAAAGGTTCTCCTTCACTGACACCTCTTCGCTGCCTCCCTTGACTAGAATCTTGTGAGTCTCCATATCTGATGTGTGGTAGCAAAGGCCCCAGAACTCAAGGTGAAAGGCTTTAGGGTGGATGTTGTGCCCAGAGTTTGGCCCACTGTGGGATAAAGTGAGCGTTTCCATTTGCCTTGAGGAAACAACACTTTTGTATATAACACAGGCCTGTGGAAAACCTAATTACGCAGATCTGCTTGAGGATCAAACAAAAGCAAGTCTGGGAGAGTTATTAGTGGGATTTATTTACTGAGGCGCTCAGCTTTGTATAGGTTTAATGCAGAAGTATGAATAATAAACAGTGTTCTCCCTAATGGGGGTGGGGACGGACTTACAGCTTAAGCCAACAGTCCCAGGTCCTCTGCCACAGGGGAACATGGTAGGGTTTCCATTTCTTAAGGCCTTAAAGAAGAGCCAAACAAAGGGCTTCCATGTGGTGGATGAGAAAGGAAGCTGCATATTGGCCTTCCTTCAATCTTACTAAAAGAGTATGGAGAAGGAACAGAACGTGGTTCTGGGAGATGCAGCTGAAAACTGAAAGGAATACTTCATATTCATAGCATGCTAGGACACAGGGGTGCGTCTAGACAAGAGAACCGAGCAGACACAGAATTGTCCCGTGCTCACCTGCCTGACTAAGTCTAAGTCTGTCCACGAAAAAGGCATTTTTGAGATTTTATGAGCAACACTGGGCACTCTACTAGACATGATGATCGTTTTAGGATAAACTCTAGGGCAAAGACTGTATCCGCAGCTAGATCCCACGTGCAGGCTGCACACCCTTCTAAACACCCTGTTTTATATAGACTTTACACGCTGAAGGAAGTCCATACATGCGGAAGGAGGTCCATAGGCAGGGAGCGAGGAAATGACATACTCTGGGAACATATTAACACCACCAAAAGCTGGAGAACCTGAAGACTTCTAAAGTAGCCTTCAAAGACTAGAAAAACGATCTGTCTCCAAATACCTACAGCCCAAGAGCCTACCATTGCTCAAATGCAGTAAACTTTCATCGTCCAATGTCAGACGTAAGCAGATCACAATCTATTGCCAATAAGATAACCCATGAGCAACAAACATCCGTGCTTGAGAGTCTAGAGGCTAACATGGAAAGCAGGGGAGAAAGGTCATTCTGTTCACATACAGGGAAATGGAAGAAGCCACATCATCTTAGGACCAACACAGATAAGCGGCTGATAATGATGAAGCCAGAAGTTAAAACTCGGCTTAAGAACCCACGGAGCTCTTCATGAAGCATTGTATTTGTACTCTAAGACTGAATTTTTTTTTTTTTTTTTAACAAATGTCAGTCAGCTACCAAGTAGATATAGGCCACTTATTCTTCCCAATGGCTCTGTGAGCTGGCGTCATTATGCTCCTTAGATATGGGGAAACTGAGCTATGATAACTGGGCGAGCTGACAGTGATGGTGTCACATCTGGGCATCTTCCAGCTTTCTGTTACACAATAGGCAGTAGGAGGGGTGCCTCAGCCCAAAGTGGGCTCCCTGGGGCCTTCAGCCGGCCACTGGTGCGGACATAAGCCATTCCTTCCCGTCTAAGGAAGAAGACCTGACACTCTGAGGAAAGTCTATTGCTGGAATGATTCGTTTCTATGAGGGGTCTCTGCCCTGACCTCTCCATAAAGCCATCGTCACTGACCCTTCTGTTGACTGTGATCAGTTTACCTGAGTCAGTCCAGAGATGTCTGTCTGGTCACCTGAAAACCAGGCTTCCCTGGTCTTCTAGGAGAGGTGGAAGGAACTCGACCCTGTTGATAAGACCTATGAATTCAACATGGCCAGTGACTGACTTCACTACTGGAGGAGACACAAGTCACAGGGGCCACATGGCCGCCCTGTCCCCACTGCTGGGTTGGGATCAGAGTGAGGACACTTTAAAGGAGACTGCATGCTCATCAACAGACTGCTACTATTTTTGTTTGAGAATAAGTGATTTTTCTTTGAGGCTTCATATATGGAGCTCCTGTATCCTAGGGACAGAAAAGGTGACTGGGAGTTCATGCTCCCAAGAGGGTAAGTATTCCAGCTTACTAAGCTTTCTGTTCAAGTCTTCTAGGGTTCTTTAATGTCTTAAGAAACAGGACATTCGTATACTTGGCTAGTTTTGGAAAAACTGTTTTCACTTGCCTCTTACTTCTCTGTTCCTGGAGACCTATCAGTGTGTAGCTACATTCACTGATTTCACAAGTAACTCCCGAGTTTTAACGTGTGCTAAGTGCCCAAGAGTACAGCAGGGGAACAGACAGACACAGCCCATGCCCTCTTCGGGGACCAGCGGCCTGGCTATAGAGACAACAGGAAACAAGGAGTCGCACGGATGGGGATTCACACTCAACAGACAGTGCGCGGCTCGCCACAGGACCCGGCACATAGTGTGGCACATGGCAGGGGCTTTGACAGGAGTGTGTGTCTGCTCTGCATGTGGCATGTTTAGAAAGGTCACACAGCTGGATGAACTCAGCACTGAGAGTCCAATGTTCTGGCTCCTAGGGTCTGAGTGCTAGTTCCTGCTTTAATGCCGACCACTGAAATTTTCTGGGGTGAGTCGCTTGGCTACTCAGACAAGAGTGTGAGTCCTAAAATCCCTCATCTGCAATAAAACGTCTGATGTCAAAGGTGTGGTCTAGCCTCACTTACCTTCCAAGCAAGAGAAGGAATGGGCAAACGGCCCTGGCCAGGGGGGTTCTGTCTGTGTCAGGATCCTGGGAGATGGGTTAGCAGCTGTGAGGGGTGACTCCCCCAGCAACAAAGCTGGAAGTCTACGCCTGAACATGGGGAATATCACACCTGACTTACCAACCAGGAAGTGCTTTTAAAAGGAACACTTTTATTCACAGGGTATTCTAGTTAGACTGTTAGACATCAGGCCGGAGAAGTCAGGAAAACATTGACATAGTTTCCTTTGTGTAAGTAGAAAAAAAAAATACCCTCAAAGGTTCCATCTACCCGGCTGGCGAAAATGGATTTAAAACATGAAAGCAGCTGTCATATGGAACGGACCTTGAATGTCCTTGAGCATTTGTCTGTTTATGTGGTTAGGATAAGGTGTTGCTGACATTATCTCTGCAGGTTTAGGGCACAGTCCCCATACTTAGCTCTCAGTGAAAACCTAATAAGTGTAGAAAGGTATCCATAACATAGAAAACTAAAGAACTGGCATGGCCTATTGCTTAAGGCTGTAGGGTAGCCTGAAGGGCCAGGTCTGAAGGAACTAGGGCCAAGCAGTGTTTGGGAAAGTCTAACTTCGACAATAACATTACGAATACGCAGCAGTAGATTACCTCATACCCAGGGCTCTGGGTAGGTGAATGTGAGTTGGCCAGGCCCTGGCCCCCTTTCCTCTCTCTGCTGCAGATTCCAACAACTGCCTCCCCCAGGCAGCCTGAACAAATACATGGGGACGCCCTCTTTCCTGCCTTCCCCTCAGGACTCCTAATGCTGCTTGCCTGCTCCAAGGGGTAGGAGACAACTGACCAGGTTTTCTTAGAGGATGACTTCATGTTTCATGTGCCACTGGCTGGTTCCCCTGCCCCTAATCTCTCAGGAGCTGAGCCCTCAGTACGTGGCCAGGGAGAGGTGTCATTTACCCACTAGGGTCCTTTTGGGACAGAGGTCCCTACTGAGTAGTATCTATGTGACTGGTCTAATTTTGAAATACGCCCCAGTCAAACCATCGCAAATCCGAGCCAGTCACAGGTATCGGTGTCTCAGACACTAGAGCAATCTCAGCCTCTCTGAGGTCTGTTCTCCTGTCAGAGCGGTCCAGCAGCCTCTCTCTGTTCACCTTTCCCCTTGTGTGATTCTCCCAATCCAGCCCTGACCTTTCCCCTTTGGTGGCATGAGACGGCTGGCTCCTTGCTGTTTGGCTCCAGAGTGGGTGGAAATTTGAGCACGATTCTCCAGGGCTGGTTAAACCAACCATGAGTTTGGGTAGAGGGGAGGAAGGCTGGGACTCCGTCTTACCTTGTCACTGTCCACTGTGTTCTGAGAGGTCCTGGAGGCGATGGATATGGTGTCTGGCTGGCTGCTCCCATCCCCCTGGCTGTCACCATCCTCTAGTCCATCCCTGCAGGAAGGAGAGAGAAAAGAAACAGGGGTGGGGGTGGGGGGGACCACTGTGGGTTTAGAGCGCACAAGGTATTTCCCAGCTGGGTTGGCAGAGAAGTGCCTGAACGCTCCTGGCAGGGGAATGTCTACCGTTAGCCTGTTAATGGGTACAGCGTATGTGATTTCAATGAAAGTGCATTCATTTCAGTAAGCACGTGATCACGACACGACCGAGAGCAGCAGGAAACTCACTCTATGTCCCTTCTAGCCTGAGGCAGGAGGAAGACACATCTTACTTAGAACCTGCGTTTCTAGCCAGCTAACAGGCTCCTTTTCAGTAGCCACAGAGTTCAAGGTTCTGCATGTTATAACTAGGATGGGGGTTGGCTTACTGCTGGTGTAGGAAAAAAAGACACTGATGAATAATACATATATATATTCATTCTTTCTTAGATGCATCTTGCTATGCTGTTCACACCAGTCTTGAGGTCCTGGGCCCACGCAAGCATCCTGCCTCAGCCTCCCGAGCAGTTGAGACTATAGGTGTATGTTATGAAACTTAGGTGGATTTTCTTTTTTTAAACTTATATTTCTTCTGTTGGGGAAAACGGATTGGGTATTTCCTCAAGGAAAGATCATCTTTGGAAAAGTCCTGATGGCTGTTTAGCTCCTGCATAGGGAGCGGGTGTTCACTGTCTTCTTACTGATCTCATACTTGTTGCTCATGAGTTCTCATCAACGCTGAAGAGAAAGACACTTTTTTCTCTGGGCTGGGAACGGCAGAGTCTACAGGAGCATTTGAACCAGCTCCGCTCCCTGGTGTCATTAGGGCACTCCTACCCCTTCCCGGGCCCTAGCTGTTTTGAGGGAACACTGCTCTTTCAGCTCTCTGCCCTAGGGCTGTGCACGGCTCTACCCACAGTCAAGCCCCAGTGGGAGTGGCTGCCTGGGAGTTGCTGACTAGTCTGTGTTAGGGAAAACTCGGGAGCCGTGGGCTGTGGCTAAAGGAGTCAGCGGAGGAAACCACAGCTCTTCCCATGGACACGTTCAGCAAAGCCACCCCCACTCCATGTTGCTTGCAGAGGAGTAACAGCTTTGGGAGGTGGGGGAACTGGATGCTGGGGAGTCTCATCCTGTGGGCAGAGTGCCAGGGATAACGACCCCATCTAATGGGGTCTGAGCAGTCACTCTCTAGTACACCTGTGTGTGTATTACACGTGTCGTCTTTCTGAGAGAGAGTAGCTTCTCCCATGCAGAACATTTCTTAGTTGACTGCTTTCCCACCACCTGCTCGTGGGCTTGGAAAAGGGCGATTTATCTTACTAACATAAGCCACACATTTGCAGGAAGGCAAATGCTGTGAGAAGAAACCACGTGACACATTTCAAAATCAAAATACAGGACTTTCCAGATCATCTGTGGTTTTGGATGGTCTGCCTGGGCCATCGCCCCCTCCCCCACTTATAGGTGGCTGGGATCCGGCTGTACTTTCTGCTTCCTGCTGTTTTGGCCCTATTAGGGACCCTTCTAGTTCACTCCAGATGAAACCAGGTCTGGAGACTGAAAGGGCTGATCTGGGAGTGTAGGTGGCGTCCCCCAAGCCCACGTACCCCTCCCTAAGCTCTGCTGCTATATCCAGGAAGCTAAGCTAAGGGAAGATCAGACTTCCTGGCTGTTCTCTGCACTCTGTGAGGCCTCTCTCTATGCCATGAAGGAGAGGAGAAGAGGCAGGGGACAGAGAGAGGGTGGCGGATAGTGCCAAGATGCGCCCTTCATGTGTTCTAGAAACTCTCCAACTCTACTTTAGATTTTGGAGCAGCCCTCATCCGCCTCAACTAAGTTTCCTTCTCACACAGTCCTGGAAGACGCATTCTTTACACCATTTTCCTTGTTGAAGGAGGAGCTCCCTGAAGCAGGGTCATCTCCTGTGTTATCCAGACATAAGCACAGAAAGTTAAAATGGCCCCTTTTCAGTAGTCATAATTGGTCCCTGCAGCACTGGGGAAGTGATCTGATCCTGGCGATCACTTTGGAGGAGTCTCTGTTTCTGTCATATCCTTCTTGGGGTCACGACCTCTCTCGGTGCTGGCACCCTAATGCCATGACTCTGCACTGCTTCCCTACCTTGCTTATCCTGGTTGATACTGAAAGGTGCTCAATGAAGTGCTCTGGCTTGTGCCATTTGGGAACTGGGGAGGAGTGGCGTGCTTGTACCACTACTCTCAGGACACCACTATGCTGTGTATTTTGCTTTAAGCCACGTGTGTTGACATTTTTGTAAGCTTTCCTCCAAGCTTCCTCCAGCGGAGTCATTGGAAGTGCTCATGCCAGATGGAGACTTGAGAAGGTAGCACTTAAGAAGCCATGCACGGCCTCAGAGGAAGCTAGGGCTCAGAAGGGCCCAGAGACAGTCAAGGAATAGGTCCTCTTCTGCTGACCACTGGTCATTGAAGGTTAGTGAAGAGGACTCCTTAGGAGCAGCAGAGATATCCTTGGCCTACCCCAGGGCTGTGCAAAACTCCTCTACCATTTGACCGACGTGGAGGCCTTCCCACTCACACACTGTTCTTCCCGAAGCCTTCCCCAGCTCCACAGAGCGTCAACACTGTTCCCTGTTTGACAGCATTTACCCTCTCCAGATGCTACTGTTCTCATGTAACCACTCCATGTACGAGACATAGTTGTGGGAAGGTTCTTGGGGGATGTAACTCAACTTATACTTCCTCTCGCATTCTGGTGGCACACTTAAGTGAAGGGTGCTCAGAGAGCCCCTGCCGCAGTAATGGACAGTAACAGATGAGAAGCTTAAAGATGGCAGAATTTGCCACAGGTAGAACTCGCGGGTCTTCCTAGATGGAGGACAGTGCAGTTCCCCCTAGAAACGAAGGGCCACCCTGTCCCCCTCCCTTGGGCACCTGAGGCATCAGTGATTGGGGAAAGGCGTTGGTTACCTCTTACTATTGTTCCTCAGTTTGGCTGGTGTTTTGGGGAGCTGGATTGGTTCCTTTAAAGCTCCTTTAAGGTGAATGATCCTTTCCTGGATCACTTCTCGAATGTTCTTGATCCACTCCTGCTTGGTTTCGATGTTGGAAGCCTACAGCGCCACAGGGAGAAACATTGAGAAGCCCTGCTCTGGTTGCCCTTGAAAACCATGTTCAACTCTTCCCCCCTACAGGTTCAGCTGTTATCCCAAAGACACCAGATCTTTGGGGAGTTGATTTCACATTTTATCCTTGGACTCTTTAACCTCAAGGCTTAATGTAGATTTTATGGAGGACTTCTAACACATTTCACAATTCATTAGGCACTGACCCATCTGCTATAGGCCCTGGAGCTGGAGCAGGATTTGCTGCATTCTGCTGGGCCTGGATTCCCATTGAATTGTGGATCCTAGTCAGCCCTGACGGCACTTGGAGTCTGTGACGCCTGAGGAAGCAGTGGCTGTTTACCAGCAGGGTAATGGGTATATGTTAGGATGTTTAACCCCTGTCACACCCATACAGCCTACAAAGGCCAACAGTCAATACTGGGGTTTCAGGCTGCTAAGTCTGCTTATCAGAAGCACTGCTCTCATGCCAATAATAGCCCATGTCTTCCTGGATCCTTTTTCAGATAACTTTTCATGGCAGGCAGCAGCTGTTCTGAAAATTAATGGTGGACACTTGTGAAGCTTTTGCCTGAGCTGGACCATCTGTTTCATGGTAAAGGACACTGTCTAGGCTAACAAGTGGCCAACGGAAGCTCTATTTGCAGTATCCCTAACCTCATTAGGCTAGTGCCACCAGGAACAGGGACTCAGCACCAGGCTGAACCAGGAGAGCTGAACTGACCATCTGGGCCCCAGACTACTGTGGTTTAATGGAACTTCTGGCATACATGTTTCCAGAGAATAAGGACCATACCTTACACATTTTTTTTTTTAAATGGCATTAAGCAGAGGACCTTGTCCACAGAGGACATTTAGGGTAAACACTCAAGATGCCTTTGTTTAAAGGCTGGTTGTTCTTGCCACTGGAAGGGGATATACGGACAGAGGCCAGCTGACTCAGCGTTGTTAAGGAAGCCAATATGCCATTCCCTGCCCTCTATGAACTTGAGGAGAACATCTGCCATTGAGATTCTGGGTCCACTTTCATAGTCAAATCTGCCTCTTGATACCTGAACGATGCTGTCATTCCCAAGAGAGGCCTGGTGGGTCAGTGGTCCCTAGGCCCTGATTTTGGTGTCTCATGCCTGCTTCCTTTACCCTACTCGATTACCCCAACCCTGACTTTGTGCTAGAAGAGAGCAGTACTTACTTTGAGCACTGTTTTATTGTCTGAGGATGGGGTGCGCCCAGACCACAAGGCGAATTTGCAGGGGTCACCTTCTACGTGCTCGGTCACACCCAGCTCTGAGGTCTGTAGACAGGAAATGCCTGTGAGAGGCGGGGAAGGGGAGGGCAGTGGGGGAGACTTAGGGCTGGGATAGGAAGGGGAAGGCAACAAAGAGGAGAGGGCCAAGGAAGGGGCTTCTGTCAATCAGGCTTCAACAGACTGGATATTTTGTTCATATACCCAGGATGAAAGGACCTGCAGGCATTCGCCTGATGATCAGGTACAGGGAGGGATGGTGAAGAAGGAGACGCTAAAGCAAACAGGAAGACCTGTGAACTCTAAGATGAAGAAGTGGAGGCTGTGGGTGGGAGCTTTCCAAGTAGCAGACATGAGCTTTTGTCCGGGAGAACTTTGGAGTGGAGAAGAGGTGAGCTATAATAAGGGGGGGAAGAGGTTTACATCCTTCTCCCTTCCTGCCCACAGGCTCTACAGAAGCAGGGACTCTCTCAGCCCGCCCGCCCCACCTACCAGTAGCTTGTTCTTGTAAACATATTTCGTGTGTCCTGAAGAGTCTTTGATCTCCTTGCTAAACACCAAGGAGATCTCAAAGAGGAACAGGTGCCGCTCCCGCCCCTTCCGGATCAGCGACTTTGGGTCCCACACTTGAAAGGCATCCTGGAGAATCAACTCCCCCTGTACATCCAAGTTCTCATCGAACCCTGAAAAACACCCACGAGCCCTGTGGAGTCTCCCCAACACTACCCTCAGGGGAGGCTGGGTTGTAGTCCCCCTCGGAGAACAGATTTCCTAGTTGGCTGCTGGGTTCCGTGGAGAGCTAATGGAGCATATCTGCCTACAGAACAGGCATCTCCCACCGCCCATTCCCTGCACCACGTCTCCTACATACATATGCTATATGAGTGGGGTTTTCCCAAGAGGTCCCGTGGGATGCGCCCCTCCCAGTGTGAGAAGGGCTGGGTGGGAGGGGTTCCCAAACAGGCGGTCCCCAGAGCATCTCCCTCCACAGCTCCCATCATTCTTCCACTTCTGAGTGGGGCTCAGGTGGAGCCCCAGTTGGTATGCTATCCTTGGCCCTGCTTTATCTGGCATCGCCTCATTTCTTATAGTCTATCTCTAGTATCCTTTTTAGTGGTCCTAAACAGTGTGACGCTCAAACTTTGGACATTTTTAAAATTTATATACCAGTTCAGATCTTCCAGAAAGAGCCCAAACCTTATTGTGCACAAGTATTGCCTGGAAGGCATGTGAAAACATGAATTCTGAACACCGCTCTCCACCAAGAGAATTTGGTTCAGGGGGTGTTTGGCGAGTCCATAAATGTGCACTGCCAACCAGTTCTCTTGTACAGGTCCACAGGCCATACTGGAGTGGCTGGATCATGGGTGAGGGACAGTTTGGGTGAATGGGGTACTTATAAAGGAGGACCCCAGCATTGGAGGTCCTGTGGAGAAACTGTGACAACAGGAACGCTCTCAGATGGCCAGTGCTTAGTCTAGGGAAGGCGACATCGGCTCTACTGCTCTAAGGCCTGGGCATTCTTGTAGTAAGGATGGTCCGGGAAGTACTGCGACCACACCGAGTCTTAGATGATGGCAGTGGCAATGGTGGTACTGTGGGATGATGCCAGAAGAGAAAGGGCGGCCCACGAGTTGTTTTCTTAGCATCTGCTTGTCAGACTGAAAGGTTAAGTCTTTACCCAGCTAGCAACTTCACCCCGGGCTGGTGCCTCTATACATCTGTTTTACAACATTAAGACCATGTCATAGGGGCCTTCCTTCATTCTGCACTTCTAGACCCCAAGGCCACAGATCTAGCTGACTACAGTCCTGTCAGGGTCACCTGGCTGGGCTTTCTTATGTCCTCAAGAAGAAAAAAAAAAGAGTAGTTGCATGAGAATTTGAATATATTGGATGCCACTTAACCATTCAATACAAAATAATCATTAATAGTAAATTTATGTCATGTGTTCTTTTATATTTTAAAGAAGCTGGGTATGATGGTGCATACCTATCATTTTAGGCACTCTGTAGGCTGAGAAAGGGTCATAATTTCAAGGCTACTCTGGACAGTTTAATGAGACTTTGAGCAAAAAGAACTGTGGATATGGCTTAGTAGTGAGTGCTTGTTCATCATGGACAAGGCTTGGGTTCAGTTTCAGTCCTGAAAAGGGGTGTGTGTGTGTGTGTGTGTGTGTGTGTGTGTGTGTGTGTGAAGGCTGATATCACACTAAATTCAGTGGTGTATACATACTGTGCGTAACTAGCATTTCCAGTTATTCTGACTGAAGGCAATGCAAAGGCTATGTATGAGCAGGTCTGTATGGCCTGCACTGGATTATCTCATGGATGACAAAGCGGAGGCAGACGTTACCCCTGCTGGTCTGTGGTACTGCTCCTGCAGGTAGCCAAGGACCCATTTGATAACTTGTTTTTACTCATCTCTTGTCTTTTCTAGCCTTGTTCCTTGCCTGCCTCCATGCCACTTCCCTCCTATAACACAAATTCCCTGGTCTTAGCAATGGAGGTGGCATCCCAGAAGGCCTGGGAGATCAGCTACCTTCCAGCATGCTGACATGCATGGCATCATTGGCTTTCTTGGGGACACTGAGCATCACCTCCAGGCCATCCTTGAGCTCCCCTTTCCCTTCTTCACAGCAAGTTAAGAGTTCCTGGGAAAAAAAAGTCCAGACACAATTAAAATCATCTCCCTGGTTTCCCGACCCTCCCTTTCCTCAAGCCATCGAGTAAACTACACACCAGCCTCGCCCTGTCTGTAAGGGTTCCCTCAGACAGAGTGGGATGGGGATTACTGTTAAAGAAGCCTCGATGACCAGGTAAGTTCTACCTAGTCCAAACTAACTCGATCCAACATGTTTTTGAATGGCTGGAATTTTAAAACTGGAGTGCTCTGTCACCGGGCTGCTCTTCCTGGTGAAGCACACCAGGATGCAGGGAGCCGTGAGGAGAACAGTGAAGAAGCAGAGGGCACGTCACACTGCCCTTGTGGATCTCTGCACACCTATGGCTGACGTCACTTTCCTCTACAGCCTCTACTGTGTGAGGGCTGATGTCCAGCCCACTGGGGCCAACCAGAGATGTTATGGATTTATAACAGGTCAGAGGTCAAGTGGATCACAAGGATCAGGAATTCTTGGCCTGGGGAGGATGAATGAGATTCCTGAGGAGGACTTTGATAACCATGTAGGAGCCTGGGGTGGAGAGGAATGGAGCTCCAAGGAGGCCAAGCAGAGCCTGAGAGGCAGGTCAGAATGCACACCTGGCACCCTGTCCACCGCCTGTCCATGAGCCTGTTCTCGTCCTCTCCGCCCCTCCCCTCTCCTGGCAAATAAAGGTAGTTGACAGCAGGAGGATACTTTTCTGTGGAATGCTCGGAAACAGGGTCTATCTCGACTGCTAGCACTTCCTACAGTGAACAAACCTGCAATAATGGCATCGCTCTCTGGAGAGTGACGCAGACGCCAGCTAGGCAGCTCTCTAAGTAAAAAGCAACTACACTTCAGCAGGGTAAGGGAGGGCATGAGGCACGCCTCCCTGGTGTGTGCTGACCTGGGCCAGAGCACGTTCTGACAGTGCGGGAAAGGGATGGAACCTCACCAGTGGTCCCAGGCCCCACCACTGCCTTGGGATCATCTATACCACTAAATTCATTAGCAAAGCTCCCCACTTGGGGAAAATATGTGATTAGTGAGAACCTGAGACAAAAATCCAGTCTGTGGATTTTTCCTGAGTTGTCTTGGAGACATTTCCATATGAACAGAGGAGTCTGGGGTATTTAGGCAGAGGACGTGTTGGGGGAAGTTGAAGTTCTTGGCCCTGTCCTTTCCAGTTGACATAGCGGCATCACTGTCACTACCACCCTGAGGTTCTCTCACGTCCCCGCCCTTTTCTCAAGCATCCACAAAGGAATGCCTGAGGTAAAGCATGAGACAGACATGAGAAATACGCTTCAGTTTGCAACAGAAAACACCAATTAGTTTAATCCCCTAAGCAATTTAGCAAGTCTACCAATTTACCAGCAGAGGCCATAAATTCTCCAGGGCCCCTGCAACGGGTTCCCGATAAGGAGGAGCCTGCACATTTAATTTAGGCTCTGAAAAGGACAGCAGATTAACAAGTAGTCGATCAAACACTCCAAATGGCACAGTCTCACTTTCTTGCAATTCCTAAGCTGTGAGCCCCAGAGGATACTGACAATTAAAGATCAATTTATTTGGAATTAAACTGACTTCAAAGAGAAAATAAATGCCATGTTATTTATGGCAAAGCTCAACAAATTATTTTTACTCATCAGGCACCCTGCCACCAGCACGTTTTAAAGGAGCCAAAATTACCTTTTTACAATAATTTTACAACTTCCCTGCAATAAAAATCATTGCCACCTCATTTGTTTGCCTCTCAATTCCCAGTGCAAACACCTCTCTCCCCCAAATACTCAATTCCAGAAAGGGAAGTCCTGGGCCCAATTTTCTAGCTGCTGAAAGCTAATTCCAATCTACATTTCCTTCCTCACCCCTCTCACATAACTCATGTAACTAGGGAGCTTCAGCATTACAGGGCTAACGGGGAGAGGAGAATGACTGAATTCCTCTTAGAGCACCACCTTAATTCGTTTGAGACGGGCAATGTGGCTGGAGCATCAGTATTTATTTCCTTTCAAAACTCTCAGCCTTATCAAGTCCTACAAAGGCTTTTTTCAATACATAAATCAAAAGCCACAAAAAAAAACCCATTTTAAAAATGATTTTATTTTGTATGTATGGGTGTTTCTGCCTCCATGCATGTCTATGCACCTTTATATGCCCATGGAGGCCGGAAAAAGGCATCAGATCCTCTGGAACTACAGTTACAGACAATTCTGGGTTGCCACGTAAGTGCTGGGGTTTGGCCTCAGGTCTTCTGGAAGAAACAGCTAGAGATTTTAACTACTGAGGCATCTCTCCAGGTTCACACAAAAATCAATTTTGAAAAAAGACTATCAGTATGAGAAAGATACTTTATTTAGAAGGACCAAGCATTAAGCAGGACAGGAACACTGTCCATAGGATTCTAGGCTATAGGCCACAACCTGAGATTCAAAGGCCAAGTAGATTCGCTAGCTCCTCTGACTTAAACGTCAGAATCACACTGAGTTTTTAGGAAAGGGACTCCTTGCCCCGAGACCTTATGGGTATTTCTGGTCTTTACGTGAAAACTTTAAAAGCTGAAGAATAAAAGCAATTCTGCCCCAAGAGCCAACATATGTTCTATTCCTCACTGATCCCCCACCTGATGATTTGCATGCTTAGCAACAGCTCTGCGCATGATGCCTCTTGGAAGTTTCTAAGGCATTCTGCCAGGCTAGATAGCTTGTGTGTCTGTCTCATTTCTGAAGTATGGGGAGGAAAGGGCTGAGGGAAGGCTGGTTGCATGACTCTGCTGTCACACAGAAAACAGGAAAATGTGCTGGTAGTCTCCCCAGAAATAACACCTCAAGCTTCCTTTGTGGGGCCATGAGCACCATGCCCCTACCCCAGAAACCTGGGTACCGGGGCTATGATGTGAGGGGAATGTGGGAAGAGAGCCTTGGGCTTGAAAGTCAGACTGGCTTTCAGGTTTGGGGAAGCTAGGTTAGGGAAGATCCTGCAGGTGTTGCTAAACGTAAATGGAATTGAGTGTTGACTCTGAAGGTACACTATTTTGTACAAGTCCTTTTCATTAGATGAACAACAAACAATATAGTCAAAAGCTAGAAAACCTCTACCCTTACACTTCAAGAATTAATGTAGACATATTGATATTGAAATGTCTATGTCAATTTTCCTGGCTTCCTATAGAAATGACTTTATTTTTAGAATATGGGCACATCCTTATATAAGGAAGAGAGAAACCAACCTAGTGTTTTACATAATCTGTCTACTGAGCTTTTAAGAACCTTGACTTTGGAAGAAAACCTGCTTGTCTTGGTTGGCTCCCGAAGCACTCCCAACATATGGGTCTCATTGAGTCTGACACATCCCCTTTGACTGTTCTCCTTCAATAACCCTATGGACGGTCACAGACACGGTAGTCCAGGAGATGGAAGACACCAATGGGTGAATAGACCACAGTTTCCTTAAGACTTCCACCTTGGTTTCAGCAAGTGGAAGGCCAGGAGGAGGACATCTGCTCAGGAAGGAGGGATGGAGCTGCCCAGTGCCCAAGGTGATAATCTTTAAGAGTTTTTCTTTTATCTCTACCCCCAAACAAGCATGTGGAATTCTGTGGGTTAGGACACACAGTCTAGAGCCAGCAATGGTGGTGGGGGCTCACCTGAGGCTCTGCTGAAGGTAGAAGCAAGGCTTCAGGTGAGGGTTGCCCACTGTTAGGGGTTTTCTGGTCAGGAGTGAGGATAGGGTGGGGAGGGGAGGTACCTTCAGGAGCAGCTGGTACTTTGTCACCCTCTGCACAGGCTTAATCAAGTAGGAAGAGATGGAGTTGGCCAGGCCATGCCGCTGCTGGATCTCCTGCAGGATACAGAAAGGTGCAATGAGACAGAGAACAGATTGTGTGTGTGTGTGTGTGTGTGTGTGTGTGTGTGTGTGTGTGTGTGT
>NW_026596064.1:13407912-13418527 GCF_907164565.1 Psammomys obesus
GTGTGTGTGTGTGTGTGTGTGTGTGTGTGTGTGTGTGTGTGTGTGTGATTGTTCTAAAAGAAGGAAAAGAGGATAAGGAGAAAGGAAAAATAGACAAAGGTAGACATTTAAGAGAAACTGTTCTTGAGTAGGGGTGGAGACAGAGAGATGGGAAAAGGGGAGGAAGGAGGAAGGGAGAGAGAAAGAGAATGAGTGAGAGAGATTAGAAACAAGAAAAACCAAGATACAGAGACAGAGAAATGAGAATTGGCAGTGAAAAGGGAGGAGTTTCTGGGAAAGAAGTGGGCTCATGAAACAGAAGAGGAAACTGAACAGAACTGAGGAAAGATAAAAGTAGAAAAGGAGTGAGAGGTCAGTAACAGACTGAAGGGGGAACAGAGGTGAGACAGTGGGAGAAAAGGAACTAAGTCCAAAGGTAGGAAAACAGAGGTAGCTCGGGGGCCAGGGGGAGCCAACTGTGTCATTAAAACACTAAGTGGAAGAAGGGCACAGTCCGTTTACAACCTCAAGAAGACCCTCCTGGGTACCTCTGATGACTAATCAAGCAGAGTCATCTTAAGGAAATGACGTGTCAATCAAAGAAAGCATTACTACATGGAATCCAACATCACACCCCATAAATCCCGGTATCAGCTTAGAGAAGTACTTGGAATTCCAATTTCAGGACACACGGGGTCATTTCCAAATGAATTCTCTGTTTTTAAAAAGCCATATACGTTTGCTCCCTACCTAGCTTCTCCCAAACAAACTAACCGGCCCCTTACCAAGCAACAAGGTCCCCACAGAATCAGTCTACTACGGTGTTGTCGGCCTAGAACAATGATGCTCAAGGGGTTTATCTTGGACTGGAGTACAAGACCCCTGTTGCAGTATCTTTGTATTCTCCTGGGGGCTTAGCCTGCTACCTTACATGCAGCAGAAAATGCCCCGGAAGCAACGAACGCAGCTAGGCAGCAAGATGGGCTGATGGCTGTCACACATTGCCGATCAAGTTTCTGTCATTTCTGACAGGACTGGCAGAGGCCATCAGTGCTGCAGTCTGTTGCTCAGTGACTTATTTTTTTAACTTTCTCTCTCACACACCCTTTGTGCCCTTCAGTACCTTTTGTTCATCTGTTTACTCTCTAGCCAGTTTTTTGGGGGAACCAACACTAGGCCTCCAAGACTGTTCAATAGCCAAGCTTCTGAGAAAGCAGAGGATCCCAGCCTTCCCTCCTCTTGATGACCGTGACACCAGTGTGCAGCTCTGCCTGCGTATCTGTCACCCCAATACTAGCCACGTCCGGGCCAACTCATAGCGTCACAAGCAGAGGAGTCAGAAATCAGTATTTTTCAAAGACAGCTGGTAAATTCCAATGTGTAGCCCAAAGTGCAAACGAACGTATTGGTCAAGTGGTTCACAGACTGGGGCGGGTCTCAAAGACACCATCGGACTCCTTACAACTCGGGCTGCTAGGCTGCATCTAGAAGAGATTCTGTCAGCTGATATGGAGTAGGGAATCTGCACTTCAGAAAGGTCCTCAGGTGATGCCAATGGGCCTGGCTCACTGAGCACACCTTTGGACTGCTATGGTTGAGAAAGTAAGGCACCCTGGCAGCGTCAGCTACATCATCACAGGCCTCACTGGAGATACAAGGTTTATGTCTAGCTATGTTTGGTACTGAAACATAGAAAAATCTCACCTGTCAAAATCACAATCGAGATGGGATGGGGTAAACAAAAGAAAAATACTGTTTTTTGTCTTAGTTTTCCAAAATGTTTTATCCATGAAGGTTTCGTGTGGCCAGTAAAGAACAAGGAAGGAATGACAGATACTGATAGCAAAGCAGAGAAGCATTCTTCTCCTCCCTGCTGCTCCTGGACTGCTGACAACGGAAAAACCACAGCTTACATCAAAGAAGGTGCCTGCATGCTCCAGGATCAGCTGGTTGGAATCAGGCTTGTTTTTACAGTAGGTGACATACATCTGAAATTTGTCCGCCTAAAAAAGAACAAAGACAACAAAAGGTAAGCGCCCATCGGTTCCTCCCTGTCTTAGTCAGGGTTTCTACTGTTGTGATAAGATGCCATGACTGAACACAAGTTAGAAGGAAAAAAAAAAAATTTTTTTTTTTTTAGATCTTATATCTTGTAGTCCATCATCCATGAAGTCAGGGCAGGAACTGACCCAGAAGCCATGGAGGAAGGCTGCTGACTGGCTGCTCCTCATGGCTTGATTAGCCTGCTCTCTTCTAGCACCCGGGATCACTAGCCCAGGGGTGGAACTGCTCACGGTGAGGTTAGCTCTCCCACATCAATCATCAATCAAGAAAATGCCCCCAGGCTTGTCCACAGACAAACCTGGTAGGAGCATTTTCTCAACCAGGGTTCTCTCTCCTCAAATGACTCCAGCTAGTGCTAGAGTTGATATAAAGCTAGCTGTTACATGCACTTTCTTCACAGGGCCTAAAAGTCCCCGCATGTGCTGTATAGCATCTGAGTTCCTATGGAAAGTATTACGATACTTTCCCCTCAGCCAGTGGTCCTAACAGACTCTGGAATATTTTTCTCCCAGTGGAATGTAGGAAAGCCTACTGAATGGAAGCTCAGTTTTATACCCAGCTGTGCTGGAAAGAAAGAAAAAATGGAAAAAATGTTCTGAAGTTAGGTAGAACTTACTAATCAACTATTCTCACTTTAAATCACCAATAATTATGTTGTCTCTCTTGAAAAAGAACAAAGGCCACCTGTCCTCTTTTAAGACAAATACAGCAACAGAGTGAAAGATGAACAAAATGCTTAGAGCGAGGTCTAGTTATATTTCAAATGCCTCCAACTAGAGGGAGTTAAGGAGCCTGTTAACACCTCTAGCTTCCTAGGAGTGATGGTGGGGGTCAGGCAGAAGGAAGGGACTGGGTGTCCCACTGTTAAGGTCTGAACAGTGATTCCCAAAGAGATGTTAGTTACCTCAAGCCCAAAGACCCATGTTTGGGTGAAAATTCACTTATTTCTCTTAGGACCTCACCTCTCCACTGAGAAAGGTAAATTTTGGTGACTAAGTGTTTTTTTCATTGGTGAACCACTGTCTATTTCCATGTCTTTTGAACACCTGAGAGGGCAATGCAGAATGAACTTATGACAGATTTCCCTGCCCTGACTTAAGTGTTATGTGTATTTCATCACTTGCTCCTCAAGCCACCCCTAGACAGTGAGGTTTAGAGCTACTCTCATCTTGCATGAGGAAACTGTGACACAGGCTGCTTAAGTGACTTTAAATTCCCATAGTTAAAAGTGGTGAAGCCCAAGGCAACCAGGCCTCTTAGTTTTAGCCAGCGCCACTCAACATATTGTAAGTGGGTCTTTTGACTCTTCATTTCTGTCCTGCACTTATATACAGACGGTTACTCTTAGGAAAAATCTCCTTGAGATTATTCTTGGCAAAAGGTGTCTAATTTACCCAATGACCAAAGGTTTTCTGAATCAAATTTTAGGGGCTTTATACTATTTAGGAGTCATTATCACTAAGAGATGATAAACCTTGCCTGTAGTAACACAAACTATTCCCTTTTCTTGATGTTCAGTCTTGCCTTTCTCTATATTGGCAGTGCAAGGGATCATAAATTATTTTTATCAGCATCTTTATGAGCTATGCATCAGCTCACACACTGGCACAAAATTAGACAGCAGCCCGAGACTTTGTGAGAAGCAGAAATATGCTTAGAGGAAAACTCTTAAGAGTTCACGAAAAGAAGACCTGTCTGGGAATTGGGTCCTGAGCTGTAGGGATGGCTACACGATAGTGGATGTTCTGCCTCTTATCTACGATATAATCAGATCTGAAATCTAAAACATACCCACAGGCCTGTCTACTCCTCGGCATAAGCTCTCCAGAGTGTGAAGAAATTCCGAAAGGTCATTCTGGATACAGATTAGCACTAAGTAATTGTAATTCCAGAGCAGAATTTCTGGCCTGGGCAGGATGTGTAGTTGAATTTGGTGTCATAAGTGGGCTTCCAGAGTTCTCTGAATTGATGTCTTTGAGCCTGAGCTCAGAAGGGTGCGCAGTGGGGATGCTACTGAAGGTTAATCTTTCAGTTTAAGTGAGTGGAACCTGGTACATTTGGCTTGCTGACTCTGCCCAAGTCAACAGCAGTGAGAATGAGGTACACCCTCATCCTGTAAGTTAAAATTGGGATGGAGAGCTCAGGATTCTGTTCTTCTCTATTTAGAAAAACAAGTGTAACCAATAATTAGACAGATGCTGTCTGCAAGTTCTATCTTCAAAATCTATGACTTGAAAAAGCAACTGGTGGCCTGGGCTGCTGCAGGGGCAGGGGTCTTGTCCCACTCTGCTGATGTCCTCATTTTAGAAAGCTCTTAGAGAGTTAGAGGTGGGCCTTGGGCTTGGCTGATGTCACCATCCCAGGCACGGCTCTGCTCTCTAGAGAGGGACTGCCTTTCATACATCTACCTGTGGTACCTCCGCAGCACCTGGTCCCAAGAGAAGCAGGTGGTAACGGAAATCCTCAGGGCAGGCATGGGGCACTGGCTCCAGGCGTACCCCTGGACACAGGGACAGCAGGGGAGGGGTTTAGGTTGGTTACCCAGGTGACAAAGCAGTGTCCAACATCCTCAGGCAGCTGCTCGTACTTCTCCAGCTCTTTGAGGAAGATGCTGTGAAGGGAGAGAAAGGCTGCATCAGACACCTTGGAAAGGAGAACCCCACTTAGAGGACCGTGCTGTGTTCAACCCAGCAACCATGGCCCAGTTACATGTGGATGCTGTGCTTTGCAAATGAGGTGAGGAGCTAGCTTTATGTTGGAACGTATTCAATGTAAATGTACGGTAATTGACTAATTAGTGCTGCTTAAACCTGTGCCCCTGACAGAGGTTCATGAATTTGAGCTGAAAATAGATAATGAAATACTGTAGCTCTAGCAGACCTTTAATTTTATCAGCAATTCTGAATTTATTTTTTTAATCCACTACTATGAGGACACTGTAAATACTACACACACACACACACACACATACACACACAAACCAAAATGAATCTAAAGATGAGCTGGAAAAAAGTTCAGACTTTTATGGGTCTCTTTATAACTTTCAGCCTTCTTCTTCCACTGAGAGCGAGTATTGTCATAACGATATTATTAGGGAAGAAAATCTAATGGCAGGGAGGAGGGGAAATCACAGTATATTTTAAAGTGGAATGGAATTACTGGCTTCTCTGACATTGTGGGTGTCTAAGTCATGGTTCCTTTCTATGCTATCAAATTATAAAGAAATGACTGCACTGACTTCAAATTAATATATGAAACAATAAGGATAGACTTTGAGGCTGTAAGTTCTAACATGCCAGCATTATTGGGATAAAATCTGCTTTTTAAAACATACCTCAGATCTTTAAACAAAAGGTAATTATGAGGCCTGAGGGAAGCTTACTTCTGGGAGTGGGAAATGATGTAGTCTTCACAGAGAACAATTTGATAGAACCATCAAAGTCTCAGAAGGTACTCATCTTTTCCGGGGCCTGGGAATTTTCCCTTATAGCTTATCTATCTGCATAAGGTGGTATATATTCCCGAGCGCTAATAATGATAGCATTTGTAATGGCAAATGGGGATGGCAGAGAACAAAATCCTTGGCTATGGAATGGCCACGGAACTGACTACTTTGACTACTTTGCTGCCACCACCACGCACACAAAGACCTATTCCATCTCTCCACCGGAGGACCTCCTTGACAATCAAAGTAGAAATAGTGGGGGGTAGTGGTGGCGGAGACAAATGTATAGAAGATCAGGCTGCTGTTGTCTAAGCAGGAAATAAGTATGTGTTCTGCTTCCAACCCAGGAAACTAAGAAAACCGTTACCACAGAGAACCAGGTGCAGAAGTAAGTGGCAGCTGAGATGTTTCTCAATGTTAACTTTTGTGTCTGATTTTACTTTTAAAATTGCACGAATACATACCTTAAAAACTTGATTAAAATACCTTGCATTATCCCACTACTTACCTCCACTGTCAGCGGAAAAAGTTCCTTTTGATTCGACTTACTCTGCATGGTTACCATTATCCACAGACTTTCTTATAATTAATTATTAAGTGGTTACAAATGTTATGCATGTTGCTTGTGTTTACAATGATATAGGAAGACATTTGGTGGTGGAAACTAAGCATGTCTATAATTTGAAAATAGCTGGCAAGCAAGAATGCTAATAATGATTAGTAGGATCGTGGATGATTTATAATCTGTAATTTAAAACCTTGTCTGTAATACGTGGTAATTGCTAGAGTATTAAATAAGAGAGGCACTTATAAGTTAACAGAAGAAATAATTTGGTGATAATCTTTCTCCCAGTAAGTGTGAATTTTAGAGTTTCTTAAACTGACTTTGTGGAACAAAAACTTTACAATGCGATTTGGGCTTTAGAAATGCAAATACACGGTCTCAAAGTCATTCACTGTCACGCCGTTGCTAGCCTTTAACGTCTGTAGGTGATGTATTTCAAGTGGATTCTAAAGTAGAAACAGGAAAAAGTGCTAAGTAATGTTGGGACTAAAGCTCAAAATTATAGCCCAAAGCCCAAAGGGAAAGAAACATTTTTGTTGCACAAAAGAAATTAGGCCCATCTTCATGCATATATAAGTAAGGTTTGTGTGTTTCATATGTACATTTATTTCTTTTAATCTCTTGAACTGAGTTCTAATCTACATTTACTGTGTAGTCTCTATCACAGGGAACACCAGACAATACAGGCACAGTGTCTTCAGAAGTGGCTTTTCATAAAATGTTGGATAGTCTTTATGAGGTGAATTTATACATTGACGTTTTATATAAATCTCAGAGAAATGTGATAGGACCTCAGCTGTTAGACCATAATAGGCTACATAGTGCCTAGGGAAGGGGCTAGAACATCTGGGCAAGTGGACAAAGAAAATCTGAGGTGTTCTAAAGCAAGGGACTTAACAAGCAAAATCATTTTTAAAGAAAGAACTTGGGGGGAAGGAGAGAGTTTGGAACAAGAGACAGAGGATCTGGAGCCCGAGAATCTAGGGTACCGTGCCCAGAACACAGGATGCTTTCAGTCCTCGCTTGCAGGCCCTCATTTTCCATATGAACACTAGTGTTCTCGCTTCAGTCCTCTGAATTCTGACTCTCCTGTCATCCAGGCTGATCTCCTTTCCCGGTGGCCAAAGAAATACTGCACTTTGGATCACAACACTCTGTGCAGCATATAGACTGTATTTTTGTTCTAGAAGCTGCAAAGATACCCAGAGTGACATGGAGTTCTTTGTTTTCCTCGACTTATGGCTAAGGTCAACCTCCCAGGTCACTTCAACATCAGTGTTAGGTAGGCAGTGGTAACAGTAGCTCTTGAAGTGAAGATAGTGCTAGAATTTTATTTAAAATCCTAATAATTTAACTGAAGTAATACTTTTTGTGAAAACAGCAGCCCAAAAAACTACAGGACGATGCTTCTTTGAAAAACCTCAGGAAATGAAAACACTTGCTGAATTAAATGCATGGTGTGATTCTATAACTAAGGCCTTTCTAGGGAATAAAGAAATTATATATATTTGAGAATACATATAAGAGACTGGAGTATGAAGAAATGTTCAAAACATGACACTTTTATACCTTTTGGATGAGTAATAGCAAGTTTGTAAGGGAGCGGATACGCTGCATTAAGTTGTAAATTCTAGGGATGTCACCAAGGGCTACGGTTGGTGGTGGGGGATGTGGCTGCTCAGGGCTACGTCAGCGAGTTTCACTGCAAGGCCATTTACCAGTCTCTGATAGCCAGCTATTTTCTGGGATTAGTATGTAAAAAGCGTTCTTCTTCGAAGAATCTTTATGGCTTGATGTATGTCTGAATAATGGGTTTTTCTCCCCCCCCCCATACCTTTTAAAGTTAAAGTCTCATATACTCCAGACCGGCCAAGGCTAGCCTAGAAGGCCTAATCCTTCTGCTTGGGATGACAGGCGTGTGCTGCCACACCTGGCTCCAAGTGACTGCGGTAACAGCAGCTGCCACCGGCTTACCATTCTGTTCTTTCCAGGTGTCACTGTCTTTGCCTCCTAAAACTAAATTTAGGCAGACAAGCTGTTCGGCACACAGCAGGCACTAAATTAGCAATAGCTCTTCAGGCTGGAGCTACTTAACTGTCCTAAACCTATTCTCTCTACAAGCGCACGTAACTCACTCTTTCCCGTGTGTGGAAAGTTACAAGTTGGGAGTGTTTTCCTCAAAGCCCCTGCTGAAAATCTATCGCCCGTCTCCTGAACCATTCCCAGGAAAATCTTGAGTGGGTGGTATGCGGAAGTCAGATTCCAAGGTGACCTAGCGCGTAAGGAGATGCTGCGCTAGCCTGCTTTCTCTACAGTGCCACACCAACGATGTGGTGCGATGATGGTGCTTCTCAGGCTTCTCTGTTGAGCTACACTGCTGCCTGGCGGTGGGCATGCCTGGCTGTACAGTGCCCTCTGGGGGTTGACTCGGGGAATCTGCAGGGTTTAGGAAGACTTCCTGGGTTACCCTGACAGATCCCACCTGGGGCACCTGCTCTAGACTGACAAGCTGGCAAGCCCTGTGTCACCTCTGTCCGACTGGACTTGTCCTGGACATTTCAGTTCAGAAGTTTGCAGGAGACAGTCACTGAAAACCTCGGTGTCGCGGCTGCAGGTAAGTGGAACGCGACACTATTTGCTTTAAAGATTCGAAGCTCACGAAGACGGCACATTAAGTTCAGTGTGACCAATGTCACTCTGCCCCCTTCGCCGAGATGTGTTTAAGTTACGGCCTAATGGCTGACAACACTCCCACAGATGCTATATACGCTCCCTTGGCTGATCTGGTGCCGCATCTTGGTTCTCAGCATGTCAGTGACTGCAGGTTATAGACGTGGCAGAATTAGCAGAGCAAGTGGCATCCATTTCTGTGTGAATAACTGGCGCTCTTTCAGTAAGGAGTAAAACTTCTAAAGGACATGTCAAAACCTAAGTGGTGCCATACATATTCAACTATTACGATGCAAAGCGTGATGCCGGATTTGGAAGAAGTGTGGGAAACGACACCTCTAGCATTTACTGATAGAGCTCCTTGAGTTTTGACAGTGAGCACACGGAAGCAGCACCACCCCGAGTGGGCTTGCTCTTCTCTCCAAACATCAGTTTGCTATATAGTCTCACCGCTTCTGGGGAAGCCTTCCTGGAAGGGCTTACAACCTTGCTCAATTGGCTGATGTGACGCCTCAAAGCTGGATGTGCAGCCAAAGGTAAAGATTTTGGAGCCCTTGTACACATGCCCATGCTTGCTGGAACACCAGAAATGGTGAGACCAGGAAGGTGGTGGCATAGGGTTAAAGAGGAACAATGAACAGCACACACAGGACCCAGGGAGTCCAGGACACTGCTTCCTGGTGGAGCCAGGCTGGATTTCTGTGTTCTGACCAGTGTAGCTAGAGTTTAAAGACTCACTAGATCCATGCAGATCCACGGCCCAGACTCAAGAGGCTCTAGGCTGCCAGGGCTAAGGGAGCAATTAGCATAACGACAGAGACAGAACCGACGGACAGTCACGAGGTGTGAGCAAGTAGGACAGATTGGTGAGTTACCCACCACAGCTTCATCAGACCTTGGGTACCTATACTTGGCCTGGGCTTCTTGGTCCTGTCCTTCCATTGCACTCTAGAAACTTTAGACTGGGTGAGGGAGGAGGGGAGAGAGGCGTGACATCCAACCTCAAGTAGCAAAAGCAAGCACTGCTACTGAACGCATTTCCCAATACTTCTTCACTGTGGCGAACTCATGCCGTCAGATGAGTAACAGCTTATCTGTACACATCGCAGCGAGGAATGTTAAAATACGGTAAAATATAAAAAGGAACCCTCCACCCGGTGTTATTCATCTCGACTAGGATGCTGCTTAGCAACAAGGCAGGGAAGTGACAAGATGTGACACATCCAAGCTTTGGGTATTTTAGCTGTGTGCAATCAGCCTCAATGCTGGAAGCTTGCACAAAGCACAAACAGCGGCGATGAGATCACAGCCATCTTTCTCTAGGCTCTGCTGACAGAGCAGTTGCCCTTAGACTGAGGGTTTGGGACCCAGGGAGGTTCACTAGTCTTTCCTTTTGCCTAACGTCTGGATATTCATGAAATGGCTCTTGGGTCCTAGACCGTCTGAGCAGATCAGAAACATGTTGACTTCCATAAAACAAGGGGACATAACTAGATTACTGTTAGAGACTTCTTTGAGCTTTTCTGTTTGTCATCTCTGTGATTTCTGGTAAAGGGGACACAACTAGTAGCACAGGCATTTTTGGGGGGGGGCGGTGTGTGCGCATGAAAGTGCACAGTTTAAGCAAGGCTTAAAGTGGAAAAGGTAGCTGCAGCCTGAGGTTGCCCCGAGGCATGAGCTGCAATAACCCTTCTGTCCACTTGGTGGAGCCAGTGCCCCACCAAAGGGTCACAATGGGTCCAACCATCCAACCATCATGCTTCAAGGGATGTAGACCAATTTACGTGGCAAAAAAGAAGAGGGGAAGAAGACACAGAACCAAACACAGACAAACAAGTGTGTGTGTGTGTGTGTGTGTGTGTGTGTGTGTGTGTGTGTGTGTGTGTGTGTAT
>NW_026596064.1:13418627-13440518 GCF_907164565.1 Psammomys obesus
TGTGTGTGTGTGTGTGTGTGTGCGCGCGCGTGCGCGCACTGTCCGGCAAGGCACTGTCTCCTCTTTAGTGCCACGTGGTTTTTTTTCTTGTTGTTGTTTGTTTGTTTGTTTTACTATAAATGAAGGGGGCTAAACATAACAGTTGAGAGGATCCTCTGGGCCCTCACAGTACAGACTGCATTTAAATTTTCTTTTCAAATTCATATGAATATGAGTCAATCTCTAATTGACTGGAAAGGAAGAGGCAGAGTTGGACTTTAACTGCAGGAGAAGTACCTTAACAAAAAAGCTGTCATTATCGAAGCTGAATAGCTAACAAGGCAGGGTGAAAACAAATTTTTTAATTGCAAATTTTAGATTAGCAAAACTTTACTCTTTGGCGGATCTATTTACAGAATATACTCCTTTGCCTAAGTATTCCGGGAAGGCTTAGCAAAATGCAATGGAGACGGGCCTACCCCTGTGTACACAGCGCGGTCATTATCTTTTGTTCAGCTGTACAAAAAAGGGATGAAGGGCAAGTGGGGAGAGTGGAGGAAAAGGCTCTCAGGCCACGTCCACTTCCAGCTGGGGTGAAAGCACTGCTTTTATGTACTATACGCTGAACTATGGGTGGATATAACCCAGGCCACAGACTAGCCATGAGGGGGGTGTGCTTCTCTGATGGGCAGCACCGGGATGGCATGTTGAGAATACAAACAAAGGGAGCTAAGCAGAGCCCCTGGTAATGTCAGGCTAAATAGCTGATGGCTTCAGAGGAGTGCACTATTCCGACAGTGTTATAGCAACTGCATGTCGCTCTGTGAAGATGCTTCCAGAAAATCCCTTCATTTAGAAATCTGAATATTTTGCTGGTCTGGGAGGCTATGGAAGTGATGCAGGGAAAAGTCACATAGAGGAGCTTTTCTCCATTTTGAGATGTTCACAGGCGATTAGCTACTTGGAAGTAGCTCTAAGTTTGCAAGATAGAATTTTATTTTTAGCCCATTCATTAACTAGTTAGTTCATTCATCCATCCTTCCTTCCTTCCTTTCTTCCTTTCTTCCTTCCTTCCTCCCTCCCTTCCTTCTTCCCTCCCTCCCCCCCTTCCTCCCTTCCTTCCTTCCCTCCCTCCATCCATCCTTCCTTCCCTCCCTCCCTCCTTCCTTCCCTCCCTCCCTCCTTCCTTCCCTCCCTCCCCTCCCTTCCTTTCCTCCCTTCCTTCCCTCCCTCCCTTCCTCCTTCCCTCCCTCCCTTCCTCCCTCCTTTCCTTCCTTTCTTCCTTCCTTCCTTCCACCACCCAGCAAATACTCATTGTTAAGTTCATACTCGTGCTAGGTTCATGGTACCAGATACTGGATATACAGTAAACAGCATGGTTCTCTAAGGAGTTTATAGCCTTTCCTATTTCCAAGTTTGGCCTATTACCATTTTATCTTTATTTATTAGAGATTTTAGATTTCTAATATTTTCTCTATTCATCAAAACCTGTGTGGCTTAAGCAGAAAGCACACAGTACATCAGTCCCCGGCTAATATAGGACATTAATACACAGCTTGAGATCCTTGGATGTTCCTTTGAGTTGTGCATAATTTAAAACATTAATTTCTTTTAGTCGGTAGCTTTCTAAATATGCTTCAGAGTTCCTTGATTTGAATGCAGATATCCAGTAACTCAGCATTATTACTAATATCAGTTATCATGCCATACTGCAATACAGTGGCTTTGCTGACCAGATAGTAGGATGCAGAATGCTCTGTACAAACACTGAGCAGCCGTTGGCCATGATGATGTCCCAGGCTGGCCTTGAGCCCTATATCCCCCTGCTTCAACCTCTGAGTGCTGGGATCACAGGCGTGCGCCACTACCCGCTGCTTCCGTTTCTGCTCTAGCATCTTTCCCTTTTCTTTTCTGCCACGTGCTTGTCTTCTTTCCTTTCAGGTTTTCAAACTGCTGCTCACTCAGCTACTCATTTGTTCAGGTGATACTGATAATATTTATCGCCTCTAAATTACTATAGTGTAGGAAGCTATATAACCAAGCAATAAAGAGGCTGGTGGGGAGGACAAAGGGCTGCTGCTACGGAAAGAGGGCAGTTTAATCTTCGTGACATCCTTTAGTGTGGTTCTTTACTGTTCTGCATAGGTAACGAGCTTGGCAGTGCGGTAGGGAAAGCATCTATTTCCCCCATTCACTCAGTGCAGGATTTCACATGGTTTAATTTGAATATAAAAAGAATTTGTTAGGGCTACATTTTGTAAGTTAGAGGTAGAATGACAGCTATTTAGAAAACTATAAAATCATTTTATCATGGCCTACTAGAGTGACGCCGTGGAGTTAGGGTAGGAAGCAGAGCCGAGTTAGATCCGTTGTTACTAACTGTTCAGTTTTAAAGCGCACAGTCTTTCTGCCCTCGATTCGGGGACAGCAGAGCGGGCGGGCAGCACGCCCTGTGGTGGTGTGCAGATGCCCATTCAGCTGGTGTGGGGTGAACCCGAGGAAAGTGAGGTTTGTTGCTGGCATTCGAGACCACGCTCACATAAATAAAGTGAGGAGGTTTAACATTTGCCAGTCTGGTGTCTTCTTGGGTATCCTGGGGGAGATGAGGTCCTGGGCTGGGCTCAGGTTATAGAATTTGGGGTCAGTGGTTAAGAACCGATCTAGTAGGGTCTTACTAATGACTGCTGTGAAGACAAAATACTGTGTCTGGAGATTGGCAGGTAAACCAAATAAGGATGTTTATGTCTTTTTTTTTTTTTTTTTTCCAGAGCTGAGGACCGAACCCAGGGCCTTGCGCTTGCTAGGCAAGCGCTCTACCACTGAGCTAAATCCCCAACCAATAAGGATGTTTATGATGGGGGAAAAAGGAGTGGAAGTTTTTATCAACAGTCTAGAGTGGCAGAACACATCTCCTCCTGCCCCGCATTTACCAACGGGTTAGCATGCTGTGGGAGCTGAACAGTTTATGCCATTTTAACTGTTAACTTGATGGAGTTACCCATCACAACGGTTACTCTCCGTCCCTTTCAGAGCCCAGCATTTTTTTTTTTTTTCACACCGACTCTTGCTTTCCTGGGGGTCATTCTTAGCAGAGAGCCCCATGGAGGTTTCATTTTCCGGAGTGGGACTGTCCAGTATGGCAGCCACTTTCTTTTTTTCACTTTTGACTATGGAAATGTATTAAAGTTAAGAACAACACAGACTGAGCCGCTTAGGGGTTCAATAGCTGTGCGTACACCACGGTTAGAGTGTTGGACGGTACACGACAGACTTCACCTCTGCAGACAGTTCCCTCTCCACCTATGCACACGGTCCTCTTGGGACTTGTAAGGCTGCCTGTGCTGTCTCCAGGGTCTCAGTCTCAGCTCACCAAGTCTCAGAACTAGCCTCACTCAACGTTCTCTGTGGCAGGCTCCTGAGGGGGCCCCAGGACTTTGTGTCACACTTTTTTCCTGTATCTCAAGATTCTCCCTACTTGAATTTTAGAAACCAGGTTAGTTCTACCAGTTGGTCAAACTAGCATTCTTGCTGAACATCTATTGACAGCAGACATGTTTAGCATGCAACAGGAAGGATTCTTACTTACGTCAAGCTTGGAGCTTAGAAAAATGGGCTGTGAGGTTTTACTGTTCTCATTCAACAAAAACATAGTGGCGATTGATGATTCTTCTGTAGGTTATCAAGAGATGTGATGTACCAAATATTTTGGTATATTTATAGACATAAATGGTTGATGGTAAGGATGATGGGATAGTCAGGAATGGAGGAAACAGCTTGAGACAGAAGCTGAATAGGATTTGAAAGCCAGAGGGCACAGATGTAGGATGGTTAGTCCCACGTGAACGCCGTAGGCAGTTTTCCCCACAGCTTCAATGGGGTAAAGCCACTCCTGCTTCCTCAAGGCTCTGGTAACCATGTTCATTAGCAAATGAGGATGCTGCCTGCTCCTCATGAGAAGTGGAAAACGCACTGCAGAACAGCCGCTTCTCTTTCCAGGGAGCATTTTGAATGACTGCGAAGGTAGGGTAAACAAGAAAGGTGTCTGACGGTAGCTGACTACCAGATCTGACCAGGGGAGAGAGACCGTGTCGGGTAAAACAGAAGGTTGACCAGTGGCTCCGAGCCACTCAACGGGCAGCCGGATGTCTGGCACGCGCACCCTCAGTGTGCTCAGTGGAACCCCACACCAACATACTTGTTATGGAAGTCGTAGATCTCCTGGATGTTGCCAAAGATGATGTGCTCTTTATTGAGGATGCCAGGGGGTATCTCCTCCACGCCGCTGGTCATTTCCCACAGGTAGGTCTGCAAGACAGCGAGAGAGCCAGCACTGGCAAGCGTGCCATGGGAGACCCGGGCAGAAGACGCCCCTCAACCATGTGAGGCAAGAGTTGGGCTGCGATTGCAGATGGAGTGCGGAAGGCGAAGCGTTTAACAAGTGGAACAGGAAGAGTGGGAACCTGGCGGCTCCGTCACTCAGAACCTCAGCATGGGCAGGCACCAGTCTTGCTATTTGTTAAACCTGTGTCACAGGTCATGTTTTGAAATGAAGCACTGGAATACTTTTCTCTACCCACTCCCCCGCCATCTTTTTTTTTCTTTCTTTTTCTTTTCTTTTTGGTTTGGGTCTAGCTCCAGTGCGAGACCTCCCCAACTGCCTTTTTTCTCGTCAGCAGCAGGCGAAGAGCGCCCAGCTGCTCTCGAGGGTGTGACAAAGGCCAGGGTGCCCTTCTGTAGTGAAGGTGGGGGGGCTGATCCCTGCGAGACTTACCTCCAGGCACTCGTGTAAGTCCCTTACATAAGCCTTCTCCGTCTGGAGCAATTCAGCCATAATGAATCTAGGAGGAAACAAACGGGCCTTCAGCTGCTTACGGGTGCATTGCCTCCTCTCCAACCTCACTTCCTCACCCTGGCGCTGTGGCACTTGAGTGTCCTATTTTCAACCATGCCAACAAAGCTCCTCCCTCTGCCCAGTCCCCCTTACCCCGGCCAGTTGCTCTCCACCCCTTCTCCGTGTCTGTGCTCCGCCAGTTCCACTCTCTGGCCTGTTCCTACTTATTTCTACCTCACTGTGCTGATAGGCACGGGCGGTCAACTGTGTGAGTGAGCAAGACGCGGGTGCTCCCGTTGTAGCTTGGTGGCTAGACAGTCTGAACTGCAGTGTCCTACGGCTCTCTCACAGCTCCCAGGACGGTATCTGCTCAGTGGTTTATGGACTAACACTGAAACAGTTCGGTACTCGGATTAAACAGGTTCCAAGCCCGGCAGACGTGTAAAGAAGCGGGCTGTCTTTGTGGGCTGTCCCGTCTCTGCTGTAACCACTTGGCCCAGCTGCTGTAGCGTGAGAGGGAGCACAGAGATAGCGCAGTTGTGTTCCAGTGAGACCAGGACACTAACAGGTTTGTATGTCCCCATACTATAGTCTCTGGGTTTGTCTTCAAGCAGTTAGCATATAAGCTGTCATTTTTAGATTATAGACTATACACCAAAGCAGAGGTGGAGTCCAATGTGACCTATGGGCCACAGTTTGTTGATCTCTGACCTTGGGGGGGTCCTCTTTGGTATTTAGGGAGTGTCTCTAATGGGATTTATTTGCCTCACAAACCTAAGCACACGAAACTGTCATGTGTAGTGTTAGTTCATAACAGTGAGTGATGCTCTTCCGACTCCTGAGAACGGAGGTTTATGCTCTGTATCTTTAAGGAAAGGACTCCCTCCTTGGACCCCTAAATAACACAATGGTCCTGAGCATGTATGATTTGATTATTGTGCATGTATTTTACTTTTTTATCTTCACAAATTTTTATTAGAAACAGTGCTTGTCAGCTGGCCTATAACAACCTATTTTTAGTACAAACTACACATTTATAGGCTTATCCTACATTTCAGTTTTTCGTATCGTTCACACTGAGCACTCCTATTTTCAGGTGTTCTGTCACATGAAAAAAGTTGAGAAATAATATCCCCAAGCTGTGTCCTTTTGGAAGCATGACCAGAAATACTGTTCGAGCAGTATCTTATCTTCATCTTGCTGGGCTTTCCCTTAAAGTAATGTATCTCTCTGATAGTGGCCTTCTACTAGAGCTGAAGGATTGATGTAAAGACTTCACTTTTGCAGAAGTCAATTAGCCAGTCTCTTCCTATTTGTCCTCTGTTGATAGGGCAGAACGTGTGTGAGTATTGCCTAGAGAAACAGGAACTGAATTACGAATCTGTCAATTACTTGAAGTTGGACCTGCTTCTCCAGACCTCAGGACTCCGTGTCTCTAACACAGCTGACAAACCAGGACTGCTGCAGGGATTGAGTAAGCTCATGTGAGAAACAGCCTGGTGCAGAGGATCCTGGGAAATGCTCAGAGATTAAGCCTGTCGGTGGCTATGAAACCAGGGAAGATGTGGAGGAGCTCAGACGGCTTTGGGAAGTCCTCTTTGGTCTTTGCCTTGGATTTCCTTTCTTCTCATATTCCTTCCCTCCTACTTGCTTCCTCTGTGTTAACCTTCCGCTACTCCACTACCTGCTGCTTGCTTTTGTTTTTCCTCTACTGCTTCAGAAAGAAGCTAGGCAGGCTTGGCTTCTCTGTTACGGCTTCAATCATGTCCTCCAGGGTTAGTATATTAAAATCCCATCCCTCCGTTCTTCAGATCTTGACTTTATTTGGAATGATCATTGCAGAACAGAGTAGGGTGGGTCTCAATCCAAAATGGCCAATGTCCTTACAGAAGGGGAGATTTGCACATAGGCCTAAATATTCAGGAAGAATGTCACGGGAATCTAATTGTTCCACCAACAAATGAGGGGAAACGCCTGAAGCAGATCTTGTCTACTCTAACCTCAGAGGGAAGGGAAGCATCACATTCCTTGGTTTCAGATCTCTGCTGAAGTCACCAGCTGTGGTACTTTGTTATGCAGCTCTACAAACCAGCACAAGGCAAGGACAGTCTGGCTTCACAGGCTGGCTTTTGTTGCTTCGGTCTTAAGGAAGCTGCAGTGTCCTTTCCATTTTGATAAAATTAACTACTTAATCCCAGACTCACTGTTTTTTTTTTTTTTTCTTTCTAGTATTACTCAGAATGTAATAAAACAGTCTTCACAAAGCTCCTTTCACGATCTCTGCATACGTGTGATTTTTATGACCTCAGCTTGAAGAAAGTAAAGTACCAAGATCCTGTAAGATTGATGGGGCTCATTCATCCCAGGTTCACGGCCCTGTAATTCTTGATTAATCGAAATGTGAGTCGACCATCTCCTATGTCACCAACCAAAAGGGCAATGTGTTGTGCCTAGCTGTGGTCAAGATTCACTGAGAATGTAGCCCCAGGGGATTGATTCTAGGGTTCCTGTGGGTACCCCAATCTGCAGCTGCTCAAGTTTCTCCTATAAGATGGCACGGTACCTGCATATAACTTACACACATCCCTATGCACTTTAAATAAGCTCTCAGTTATAATGATGCCCAAGTCACTGTGAGCGCTACACAAAGAGTTGCTCCATTATACAGTTTAGAAGATGATTTCAAGAAAATAGTCTCTGCATCTTCAGTACAGGCGTAATTTTTTCCTGGATATTTATAATCCAGGGATAGTTAAATGGGGGTGTGTGTGTGTGGAACTCATGAATACAGAGGGCTAGCTAAACTGGAGAACAGAGCAGGAATCTAATGATAAATTGATCCCAGCTCTCTAAATGTATTCTGGCTCTAGCCATTCTTATTCTGAGAGAGAGGAAAAAAAAGGATTCAGTTTATGGAAATCTCACGTAACGTCAGATTCTCCCATAATATTTGAATCTTTGCATCCCCTTTCTGTCTCAACTGTCTCATCACCACATGGGCCATCTGTGAGAGAGGAGTAAACTTAGGTATCAACTTTACCTCTGGCATCTACAATTCACTCTTGGGGCCAGTTTCAAGGTGCATCTTCCTTTCCATTTAAAATATTACTCACCAGGCAAATATCTGAACAAGATGTAGGGACGGGGGAGGGGAGATGGTAGAATCCCATTTCTTCTAACCCAAAATTCAGATGTTATCAACTGTCCTTCTTTCCTTTCATTCTTCCCTTCCTCTTTCCCTTCCCTTTCTTCCTTCCTTTTTCCTCCCAGCCTTCAGTCCTTTCTTAAATTCTTTTTTTAAGATAGAATCTCATCGTATAGCTCAGACTGGCCTTGGCGTGCCAGTCTTCCTGCCTTAATCTCCTGAGTGATGACATAAGAGGAATGCGGCACTGTATTCAGCTATCGGGTTTATCTGTGATGTAATTCTAGGAAACTTCCTATCCTTTACCTAAGGTTTCAGTTTCCATACACAGTAACATTTTAAAAACATCTCTTAGCCAACTCTGGTCTCCCTGTTACTCTGGGAACCACTGGCTCACATAAGAGGGTATAAAAAACTCCTTATCACCAAAGAGTTTAATCTGGTTAGTGAGACATGACCACCGAATCAGTAAAAGGAAGTATAGATGTTCAGAAAGTGATGGAACAACGGCAGCAGAGGATGTAGCTAAGGAATGCCAGAGGCATATGGGCATATGGTATGAGCTGGATTTCAATAGGGTTGAAAAGTGGGGGGAAGGGGGGACCAAATGAAACTACACACACACACACACATACACACACACACACACACACACACACGCAAAAGCACAAAAGAGGGAAGGAAATAAGCAAATCAAAAGAGGAGGGTTCTAGGCTGGGAACACTGCAGGTGCAACGGTTATCTAATGTTCTTGCCTCTGAGGGAGTCAGTTGGCAGTCACTTGAACTGGGAAGCACCCTGAAATAAGACTGACATGGGTGGGGCCAAAGGTGGTACACTGAGGAGTCGGATCATTATGCAGAGGGCCACAGGAAGCCACTTGAAATTTGGAGCTGGTGAGGGACGGAGTAGAAAGGAAACACGGGGTATGCAATGGTTAAAGAGTCAGAATTCTGGATCTGTTTATTACAGACGGACTGTGGCATCTGGGAGAGTTGGTTGGCTTCCCTAGATCTGATTTCTAACACGTGAGGTGGTTTGGTTTGGTTCCTGTTGAGGTCTGACACTGGGAAGTCAAATTTGATGGTCCGAGGGGTGGTTGGCCCCCGGGGAGCCCCTGCTACACGAAGAGCCCTTAGATACAGGAGAGAAAAGAGAGGCTGAGAGGTCTCTAGAGAGCTTACCCCCTCAATGCCCACCCCAACACCTCCACATCAACAAGATGACGCAGTAGGCCTTCACAAGGGATGGGTGGCAGGGAAAACCGAGGAAGAGCCTGCTAGCTGCAGCGGGAACCCCACAACACGTACTCTTTCTTCCGAGCTGACTTCCGCTTCTCTTCATTGACCTCATGGTTGGCGTCCCGGAGCTTGACCTCGCGGTCTGAGAGGCTTGCTGGGATGATGTCCAGCTCCAGGTCCTTGTTATCCTGCATGAGAAGTGCCACAGAGGTCACCTTGGGGAAGCCTTAGGGAAACCCCTCAGACAAGTTGGTGGAAGTGGTGGAACCAATCTAATGGAAGAGGATGACAAGATGGGGGATCCTACGGGGTCCCACCCCACAAGGCCTTCATGGGGCAACTCTTCCTTTCAAGTAAAAAAGGTGTAGAATGTTCTGGCCAAATACTTAGTGATACGATCTGTGGCAACAGACATTATGTATCTGTTCTCCAGGCCTTTGGCCCTGATTAAATCTAAACACAGATTAGCCAGAATTGGTTCTTCATCAACAAAATAAATGTGAAACAGAAATACAGGAAGACTGAAAGCCTCTCATCCATCAAGAGAAAACAAACTATTTTGATTTAAACAAGCCTCTCCCTTAGAAACAGGAACATAATACCTGATCAATGACTGGACCCTGTAACTGCTCATCCCTGCTTGCTTAAGCCATCACTGGTATTATGTCTGATGGGACCCACAGAAGAGAACTCATGGCCCGGGGGAGACATTAAGCACCCAAGTTTTAGTGATTTGACCACTTTATTCGAGGCCACTCTGTGTCAGAGCATGGGCCTGCTTAAAGATATATGAGTTAGAAATCCTAGGACTAAATGTCAGGCTGGATTTAGCTTTTGATTCATAGGTTACAGACCTCTACTATAAAAAAGAGATTAAAAGTCAGTCTTCCTTCGCTTCGGGGCACGTAGTACTGTCTTTTAGTTGAAATGTCAGTCTTTCTGCGTACTGTGCCCCTTATTCCTGAAAATCATCTGTAGATATACAAGGGACTTTAATCTCTGGCTTATTAACATAATTGGTTAGATGACTACTGATGAGACCAAAATAAAGGGGTTAGTCAACAGCTAACTACACAGAAAAACAACAAAAAAACCCTGCTTTGGATTCACCGGCCTTCCTTCTGGTCAGCCCATTCTGCGGTACACAGACCATTAATCATGAGGGTTGAGATGAATGGCCCAGTACGGTCCCCAAGCCCATTAAAAATGCACGAGGTTCATGGGGTCCACAGCTCGGAAGGACTGCCCTGGGGAAACACGCTACCTCAGTGGCGAGGAGGAGAGTGGCACTGAGGGAGAGGGGAAGGGAGGCGGCTCCAGCGGACAGCACAGCGGCTCCGACTTACCTCTGTGTTGACACCCAGGGCTTTCTCCAGGGAGTACCGGTACTTCCCCATCCTCAGGGAGAAATCCCGGTAGTGCTTGTCCACCGTGGTCACCCATTTCCGTATCTCTGTGGCGTGGATGTGGCCCTTTTCCACGAAGCTGTCCGCCAGCTGGATCAGAAGCTTTACCTTCTCTTTCGTTTGCTGCCCCGAGAGACGGCCTGACGTTACTCCATCACAGCATTCCCAGGCCTCTTTGCCCCAAGCCCCACCCTGCTCTGGTACCCCCTCAGCTGATGCCTGGGTTTGCACGGCATCTTTGTTACTCGCCTGTTGGGTGGCCTGGATCAAATTATTAAAACTTCCTGTGCTCAGTCAGTTCCTTACACATAAAATAGGAACCGTAAAGAGCACCTGCCTCATAAAGTTATTGCTGACATTAATGAGCAAACAATGCCTCCACTACGCAGAGCATGCCTGGAACACAGTAGGTGCTCACTGGAGCCGCTGTAAAAACCTATGCTGTGGTACGCTTGTCTTCCAGGCAGGATGTGGGCTCTATGCAGGATGGCCCTGCCCTTCCCAAAGATTTATAGGCAGTTAAAAGTGACTAGGGATAAGTTCTCATAAGGCCATACCAATTCCAAAAGATATATAAGCAGTTAACAGTTGCTGAGGGCAGTGGCATTTTCTTTAGTGGTACAGCGGCTTATAATTCACGCTCCTGTAAGTAACTCCTCACACGTGTTCCTATTGACTGGAACTGTTTCTTTGGTCTGTCATTGGTGCCTTGTCTGGGTGAGAAGGCATTTGCTTGTGTCTCCAGAGAAAGTTCATACAACTAGTGAAGTCAGAAATGTTAGCCAACTAGCAATTGATGTGAGGTTCTCTTATGTTAATATAGCCATCTATTAACTTATAGAGTGTGTTATCATCACGGATCTGAGATTCATCTGAGCTTGGAAACATTTTTAAGAAGCACGCAGAGAGAGGTGGGACAAGCCTCTGTGAGCCGGATGTGAATACTCGAGGTTCGGCTTTTAAAAGCTGGTGCAAATTCACACCTTTAGCAGTGACAGCAGCATCTGTCTCTAATCCTCTGTACCCCAGGCAAGCACCGAACGTCATGTAAGCTCACGTGGGCTAGGATCCGATGAACCTAGCTGGCAGACTTTTACCTGCTTCACTATGAGATTTTGTCTTTCCGCTCAAGGGAGATAAAAGGGAGAATGTGACCCGTGCCTATTACAGGGCTAACGAGGCAAAAATTCTGACACGTGTTGGGTTAACTTCATTTGTAACAAGAGTATGTTCAGCATTTCCTCTGTCTACAGTTGTCTGCAGAGAGCTGTGGGTTGGGCTTGGGGGATAAACAAAAGGAGAAATTTAAAAAAAAAAAAAAAAAGAAAGATATTTGTTTGCCCCCATCAAAAATCTCCAGAGGGGACAAGATCTTCATAGAGTAGTTGACAGCTCAGGGCATCATGTAATTGAATGTCAAAGTGAGAAGTATGTTACAGCAGACGGAGTTTACAACGGAGGGGATGAAGGCAGAGCTGCACGGGAAGGCAGGGAAGGCCTGTGGGGAAGACAGGGGAACGGAAGTGACAAGGGGCAGCAAGCACGTGCTCACCTTTTAGCATAAGTCTGGATTCTGAAACTAAAATTTCTCAGAAATGCCTGGGAAATCTTAAGGAAGGTGAAATATCATTTAAATAATATGCTATGAGGAAAATGTTCTTTTGAGAAAAGGAGGTCCAAAGTTTGGACCACGCTACAACGAGGGAAGAACAATCATGGGTGCAGCCATTGAAAAGACAGCAGATCTTTGTCACCTCACAAGACGGTGAGTGAAAAGCTGACCATGGTTGACACCAAGAAAAAGAAACCTGCAGCCAGCAGCCTGGTGCCACAGGCAGAGCTGAAAATGGTGACCTTAGGGTGAAAGAGAGAGAGGGCAGCCCTGCCCTCGTTAGGGGGGCTGGCAGTTACTCCCCAGATGCTGTGCTCTTCTAGAAAGTTCTGACACTCAGCCGCTAAGTGCAAGAAGGAAAAGTAGAAACCAAGAGATTCTAGCTGCTGTCACAGGACTGCTCAGTGCTGACGAGAAAGCTGGTGCCCGTGCAGATAAGCTTTACAGGACGCACAGATACTACTATCCTGCTGACGGACGGCATGCACGAAGCTGCTGAGCCCCACAGCAGAAGCCCTTTGGCCGGTGTGAGAGACAGGTACCCTACCAGCACTCTGGGATCAGCATGAGGGAATTCCACAGGTTTTGTCTGTGCAGCTACAGGGCCTTGCTACTTGTAGCTGGACTTTCCCTGTCAACGGAGTTCCATCAGAAACTTGCCATGGCCACCTCCGTCAGAGTTTCAGTGTGAAATTCCCAAACACACTGACGCTACTTCAAGACGCAGCAGGCGCCTGGAAGGTGAGATCGTCACCACAGAAAGAGAAGCACGGGTTTACAGAACAGCACGAGCCGAAGCTCAGCTACGGGTAGTCCATTTTCTCGCTAATGAATGGAATTTACCATGACAAAGTATTGGTCCGAACTTCTTACCAAGAATCTAAGGCCAACAACTGATTCATTACAACAAAGCAAACAGATGAAGATGGTAGGGCCCCATTTTTTAAAATTCCACCACCATTGCCCTCTAACTGCCCTGACTACCCTATACACCCCTTTCTAGGCTTGCTCACATCCCTTCCCAAGAGAGAAATGCGAGAGAGGGGAGCAGAGCACCCTGTATGACTCATGGCCAGCGGCACAACACAATTAGCTTCTCCTTTTTCAGGACGGTGGGCTGGCCAGGGGCTGGGAGTTAAGGGCTGGAAGGGCTTCCGAATGGAAGGGGTGGATGCGAAGATTAGAGGAAGATCCCTCGACCACAAAACAGCAGCAGGAACTCCATCAGGAACTGTTGAAGACAGGACATCTGGGATCCTGAAGGCTTGTGTGTCATTTCTTTTAGGACCTGAATTAGATGGCATCGAAGCTGACTTGTATGGATACGGAGAAACCCTGTGAGATATTACCCTATGTCCTCATGGAGGCCAGGGAGTGAAGAGTCAGCAAACGGTGTGGCCAAGCCCGCCTGTCTCTGCAGGGGCCCGTCTCTGAGCCAGTCTCCTCTGCTAAACCACAGTTCCAGAGTGTCAGCTCCATCCTTAATGGGAGTGGTGCCAGTGCGTCCTGCCTTCAGCCAAGTAGCTCATGCAGAGGTGGGCACACTTCCACGGTCCCATGTAGGGGCCTCTCTCTCAGCATGTATCTTGGGTAATTACCCAAGAGTCCTCTTCAGTGGGCCTGAACCTGTCCTGAAAGTTGAATGCTCTGTCTTTCTCATCCGTCTTCACTGTCTAGAGGTGAGTTGTGTGTGTGTGTGTGTGTTGGGGGGGGGTGGTAAGCTAGTGGATGCTAACTCTAATCTTTAGGGGTGACCAAAGCTAGATCAATCAGCCCAATGGGACACCAACCACGGCCATGGCTCCCCAGGATATAGTCTGAAACCATGTGAGCCGTCACATTCCTGGCTGCAGCTGATCAGATCAGAGGTCAAAACGTGTCCCCACGTGGATAGCCCATCTGTACACGGTCGATTACTTTTCAGGGGTCCTGGCTTTTAGGAATCTGTTTAAAGAGGGACGTTGACAGCATGGTGGCTCAGCTGAGGGGGGTTTCTCGGGTGGTCTGAACCGTGGAGATGGGGTTAGGTGGTAGGTTGCAGAGAAGAAGTGTGAACACAGAAAAGAGGCGGGGAAAGTAAAGAGTGGGGCACTCCAGGGCACTCTGGAGGCAGAAGCAGGAGGGACCGCTTGAGCTCAGGGCTTTGAGCCCGCATGGGTAACAGAGCGGGAACCCCCTCTTTCCTGCTCCTTCAGACAGACAGGAGTATAGTGTTGACAGATACACGGGGACACTGGTTGCTGCTCACGCTGCTGCTGAGAGCCGCTTTGGAACTGGAAGTTCCTCAAAATTAAACAGTGGGGCACAGTAAGGCTGAGCCACTGTGCTCCCATGTGCACATATGAGAGAGCTGAAAGAACATGCTCACACGGAACTTGTGTGCAGTGTTAATAGTAACGTTATTCACAGAACCTACAAACTAAATATTACTCGTGTGATAAGCAGTAAGGAAACGTCCGTCAGATAAAGGAGAAAGCTAGACCTGTGCTATGAAAGACTGTTTAGTGTATGATTATTTATATTATTTAGGGGTGAGGCGCTGACGCACACTGAAGCACGGGTGAACTCTGAAAGCATTACGCGAAGGGAAAGAAGCCAGATGCAGAGGGTTACATACTGGATGATTCTATTTATGTAAAGTGTACAGCCGGGGCTCATGCCTAAGGAGAGGAGGGAATGAGGGTTTCTGGAACTCAGCTGTCGCAATGATTACATGAGCTTGTGAAGATACTAAAAAACGCCCACTGGATTGGAAAAAGAAAGAAAAAAAGCCAAAAACGACTTTGTTTTTATAAGAAACAGAGTTGTGTCAGACGCTGAGAAGTTCAGCTTCCCTGTCATCAAGTGCCTTCTACCCTGTACTTTTTGAAACAATAGAAAGTATCATTTGTAGTCTTCTAACTTGATTGCCTATGGGCTATGGGCGTGCTACAATGTGCAATTGTGGGTTCTTATCTTCGCCAAATCTCTGTCTCATTTTTATTACTATATTTGAAGGTTTTTATATAAAACTGCCTTTCTATATGCAGTCTCTTCGCCTTTGATCTCTTCACTGAAGCAGAGTATCATAATTCAGCATAACCTGTGTACTACTCAATTGTGAGGGCATCCAATTTCTTCTCTGTCACTCAAGGCCAATTTGCTTCCCGATCAAGTTCATTTCACTGGTTATGAAGACTTAAAAGCCAGAGCTGACTGGTTAAAAGAAGCTTGCCTCTGGGGAGTTGGGAGTTGCCTCTGAGGTGTGGCAACTCTGAGGTGAGGCTTCAGTCAGAGGCTCCTCAGTTATCCAGTAAGCATTCTGACACAAATAACTCTGAGGTGGAGAAGATGTTGGATGGGAAGACAGTAACTCCCAACAGACACAGTTCAGCTGGGAGGCAGACAGGAAGTGGAGAGCCAAGCTAGACAATTCACGTGGACATAGACTTGAGTCAGTCGTGCTGAAACCTAGCCATGATTCCTAATGTTCACGTGTGTGTTGTGACATTAGCAGCGTCAGGTAACCTGGGAGCACGAGGCAAATAAAGGGGGTTCCTGTCTTCAGGGATGGTGTAGGAGATAGCACTGCACACAGACTCTGGGAGAAAACATGGCTGGTGCAGCAGAGGGCCGAAGGCACAGCAGGGGAGGGCTCTGGGGTATTCAGCAGGTAGATGGGAGCCCTGATGAGGTGGCACTGGACTGGAAAGGTGGGCTTCTTTCCAAAGTACGAACTAGAGAGAAGGGACACTATTTTAGGTGGAAAAGTTGCCTGGAAATGGTAGTGAGGCAAAATTCTATGGCGGGTTTCCCGGAGGGTAAGAAAGCACATCCATTCTGCTGAAGTCTAGACTCGTACTAAGGAACAACTGATGAGGGCCCTGTGATGTGGGAGGCCCTAGAGGCTGAAGACACTGGGGCCACTAAAGTTCCTGAATGGAGGGATGCTGTGGTCAAAATGACCCTTTAAAGATAAGAGGAGTAGGACGGAGTAGAAGGAAGGAAAGCCAGGAGAATGCAACCTAACGAAAAAGAAGTTATCAGTTTGGGGCAGACATGATGGATGGAAGAGGACAAAGCTATGAAGCAGATTATGAAGGATAAGCTAACGTGATTGAATCCTCTGCGTTTCCACTTTGTTCATGAGTAGACTGATCCCTAGAAGTCCTGCCGCTGCTCTAGTCCACCCATACAGGTGGAGCTGACACCATTCATCCCACTAATGGTTCACTGGCGGCACCATTAGAGGTGGGGCAGATAGACCCAAACCGGTGACCTCAAAAACCACTTTCGTTTGGATCTGAACAGGGTTCTGTTCATCTGCTACCTTCTTTCTGCCATTCCCTTAGCTGGTGCTGAACTCACAGCTCTCCACAGCAGGCAAATGGCCCCGAAGCTCCCAGCAGTGCAGGGCTACCTGCCCAACGCTGGGTTCACAGCCGAGTCATGATATGGATAATTACTTCTGAATACTGGCTCGGCAAAGCAGGCAGATACATAAGGAATTGCGGAGAGAGGTCTCCGTCACATCAGCTCCTCATTCAAAACGAGGGTCCTCGTGTCAAATGTTGGCTGTGGAAACTGGCACAAATCAGGTTTTCTTCCGTTACAGCATCCCTGTTCCCTCGGTGTGAATGAAGGTGTGTAGAGTTTTCTCCCCAGAGACCTGACCTGGTCACTAGCAGGTGTGAGGACAAATGGAAATAGGTCTGAAAACTGGACAGGCTCGCTTTGGGAGCCTGTCCTCAGTGGCTTCCCAACACACAGTTCTGTGTTCAGTGGCTGCTCTTGCTTCCCTAACAAGGCAGTAGCTAGAGCAGGGGTGCCGGGTGGACCGGGGGAGGTCTGGGATGCAGCCTATTTGATAGGCACCCTGTATTTTCATCCGTTCCTGAGTTGCTCTTCCATCCCATAAGGTGTACTTCCCAACACATGCAAATTTCAAGACTTGAAGATACATGTAGAATTTAGGTATGTCTGACCTGCAGACCCCAGGCCACATGCATGCCTAGAGAGACACGCATGTAGCCCAACACATCTGTAGATGACTACATGCCACAGTGTCCAAGGGCCGGCTACCTCTGGAAGATGTATATAATGTATGCATAGGTTTGCAAGAGTGTGCCCTTTTACCTTCTCTGGTCTGAGAGAACAAAAGAGACCCCTGAATCTGGAACCCGATGGTGAGGTATATTAGCAGCCCTGTTTGGATATCTAATTTGGGGAGAACTTAGGTCCCAAAGGAGACAATCCCCAACATGCTTCCCTTGCGTCACTAGGGCTGCACATTCCTGTGTACACAGACTGCTCTTGTTGGTAAAGCTTTCCACAAGGGGAGTGCCAGGAGGGGGATGGCATACTTCCTACCTTGGCAGGTATCCTGAATTCGCCATACTCTTTCAGCAGCTCCTGAGTCTCCTCCGTGGTCTCTCCAGTGGAGGTATGTGTTGAGAGGTAATATTCTCCTGTTTCTTGGATCCAGTCTAGTGCCTGTAGGAGGAAACACCACCACTTAGTCCCCCAGAGGGCAGCTGCCAGTGGGAAGACGTGCCACACGGTGAGGAAGGCTTATGGGCTGGTGCCCAGGAAAATCGACAGGGTGGTGGGTATGCAGCTCTGAGGAAGCTGTTTTGTTAAAGTAAAAGAGGTTCCACTTTTACTTTAGAACAGTCCAACACAAAGCAGTAAAGTTGGGGATATCATATATCAGACCCAATTAGTACTTTTTTATAAACTGGGGGGGCGAGGGGTATCACAGGTCAGACCTAGTGAGAAACTGTGTATGAATGGGTGTGTATCATAGGCCAGACCCAGTGAAATCCTGTGCAGTCCACTCAATCTTCTGCTGTCAAACTCAGAACTGAATGCCTAGAAAGTCCAAATGACTGACGAGGGGAAACCTGTTCTCCCTTACCCTGTCATCCCCGCCCGCCCCCTCCACTCCTGTCTTAACTCTGCCTGCTGCTGTGGTCCTCCGTGCGCTGCTTGGCAGTGAGGCAAAGCCAAGGGGAGTCCTGGACATACCTGCTTAGCACTGCGCTCGAACACCACGTATTGCTGACACTGGTCTAACCGCCGCTTCTTCAGGGTCCAGAAGTGCAGGACACGATTCTCCCTCTGCAAGAGCTCGCTCAAGATGGCTGTGGGTAAAGGAGGAGGGTAGCATCATGGGAAGGCTCTGAGCAAAGCCCCGACTGCTTCAGCCCCACCGCCAAGGGGATTTGTAAGCCTGCCTTTAGGGCTGACACAGCATCAGAAGAAAGGGAATAAAAGCTGGAGACAGAAACAGCTCCCCCGAAGGGACCAAGAATGGAGATAGAATGGTAAGGGCCTGTTTCCGAGGATTCTGTCCATGTACTGCCATGAACCTGGATTCTTTTCACACTAGTCAGTCCTTATTGTAAGAGACTTTGGAAAGTGAGCCCCTAAGACAACAACTGACACGGCCCATCTGGAGTCTAGCCAGCATGGGTGGGCTCTGCTAGGATGCCTAGACATTCCCGAGTTGCTTCTGGAGGAGAGGCAGGAGATAAGCAGCTACTGAGAAGGCTCAGCAGACGTATAGCCGGCCCACGGACTGAGCCACGCTGTCAGCCCCGCACAGGAGTCAGACACAAGGCGTTTTAACAGCGGATCCACCGTTACGAGCTTCTAAGAGGAGGGTGGGTGGAAGCTGGGCTGCATGAGGGGCTACAGGTTGTCTGAGGCCCAAACTCTACACGGCTTCTGATCTGATCCTAAGCGAGGCTGAAAGCTCTTCTTGTGTCGCCCTTAATAATACCATGTTTGAGAATGTATGTAAGGTCCTCGGTGTATCAAAGGAGTCTTGGTGGGCATCTGGTACACACCATCTTCTCTTTACACTATCTGGTCGCCTTGATTGATTCCGTACGTGTTTTAAATAGCATGCTCTATGCTTGCAGGAGCATAGATAATAAAGCAAGCAATTTTATTTTGTTTTTGTATCTGCTCCTTGTTTTCTGCCAACTATTAAATGCTCATAAAATGTATGGTCGTGAGGCTATAGGCAGCAATGTGTATTAGATATCATAATATAGTAGGCACGTTTTTATAATACTCATGATGCAGCCATCTTTATGGTCCCCACTTTGCAGGCGAGGAAACGGAGAAGACCTGCAACTTGTACAGCCTCATTCAGATTGGAAGGAGTAGAGCTTGGACTTAGGCAGGCTCCTTTGACCTGAGACCACATCCTTAGCGGCCCTCCACCTCCCAGGTCCCCGGGGGGATGTAAAGTACACATTACTATGCTTTCCCGAGATGGCACAACTCAAACTACAGTGTTTGTCCTTATTAGTTTTTGTTGATTTTACTTATTCTTTAATTCCCCTCGCTGTCCTGTGCCTGGAGGTTTGACTCTAAGGATAGACTTTGTCCACGCCCCTGAAGGCTGAGAAGTTCCATGGGCCTTAGTGGCTCACTACCTAGGCCTTCAGCACGGAGCTTTCGGCTCCTTCCTAGAGAGGTCACGTATACTCACTCTCAGCCAAGTGACTTGCTCTGATGAAGAGGTTGTTAGCTGATATGGCATAAACAGGAGCTTGAAATGTGCTTGTAGACTTGACCTTGCCCCTTGTCTGCCTTTTAGCATCATGACAAGAACTCCTGGGTAACCACTGTCCACTGGACTCAGAGCTCGGGATGAACAGATAAGAACCTTAGCCAACATCTGGGGCCAACATCCAACAGCCGCATGGCTGAGCTTAGCCACAGCAGCTGATGGTATGTTGATGGCTGCCACACACCATCACCTGGACAATAGATGCTCACTCACAGTGAGCAACAGTGAAGTTTTGGTTGTTCCTTGGCCATCTGCTCCTATATTAAAACCCTAAAATACAGGGCACTGGTTTTGGATCCAGGCAGAAGATGATGGGGAGATAGAAGGTCTAGCCTCCAGTGTCTGCTTCTGCTAGCCAAGGATACAATAAGCTTTGTTTCCTTGGTGCCTGTGTCCTGGAGTCAGGGCTTTGCTCATGGCGCTTCTAGGGAACCAACGTAATCAATCCAAATCATGGAAAGCTCCCATAGAGTTTTGGGCGCTTCTCTTTGCCCACTGCCTGAGCACTTTCACAGATTTCCAGCCCCCTCTGGGTGCCTGTCCCATACGGTGTGGGTGGGAGTGTGGTCTCTCAGCGGTTGGCCTCACCCCAGCAGCCATCTGCAGAAGTCAGAGCATATGCTCTGCAATGTGCTGGAAGGAGGGGGGTGACATGGAGTCAGCCACCCACAGAGCCTCATTCAAAGGCAAAATAACATGTGGGGAGGAGCTCAGCTCAGGTTCCTCTTCTTGTTTAATTCTGTCAGGTGGTTTGGATCATCCCAACTCTTGAGTTATCTTAGTAGGGAAAAGAACTCTATCTGACCTTGGTGTCTGTAAGCCTGGTTCACCCCTCTCTCCAAGTCAGCTCAGGTCTTCTGCCTGGCCTTAGTCTCCAGGGCTGTGATTTTTTTTTTTTTAAACTGGGCAAAAGGATGCACGTAAAACTCATTTCCTACATGAAGGCTAATTTCAGTATGGTAGGAGTGAACACTGAGAAATGATATTTAGGCCAAATGTGATCAGTCAGTAAGCCTTTTTAAAGGGTATATGTTGCTTTTCATGTACTCACAGACTTTACAGAATTGAAAGAGATGATGAAGATGACCTGACCTCAGAACCGTTGTTATGTAAATTCTAAGTGCACGCAGAATGCCGGTGTTGACTATAGATCTGAGTGAGCCTGAAATTCCATTTGTATTAGCCTCCAAGTGATATCAGTGTTGTTGAACTGGTCACCATGTTTTGAGTAACAGTTGTTTAGATAACCTTTCCACTAAGCAGCGTGGCCCAAGGCTTGACAATAAATGGAAAACAAAACAAAACAAAACAAAACAAAACAAGCAAACAAACACAAACTTGGGAAAATCTTTCTGCATGTTAAGACACTGACTGTGAACCACCAGGGCTGGTTTTTCCACCACCCCACACCAGACTGTGTGGGAGAAGCACAGGAGAACTTGAGCTGACACCAGAGCTACATAAACAGCTTGTTGTGGGGAAGAGGGGGTCTGGCCTTTCATGCATGCGACTAAAGTGACCTGTGGCCTGGTAGGCCTCTTACTCACCTTTCACTTGCTGCTCAGGTCCCCTGGTATGGCTGGCAACACTGGGCATGCTCACATTGTTCCTGTGGATGTACTTAAGGAACACCTCGGCGTTCCTCCGTGCCAGAGTGCAGGCCTAAGGAAAAGAGAGGCGTGAGGCCATGTCTCCAGCCAGCATATGGAACTCAAGATGTGAGAAGAGGTGCCTTTTTAGAAGGCGTAAGGAAAGGATTCAGAGGGAGTGGAGTTCTGGAGGTCACTTCCAGTTCACGGATACTAATTCCAACTTGGAAGGCTTGTGCTCTGGGCTCTCCTTTAACCAAGGGCTAGACAGAAATCAGAAATCAGTGGCCCTTCACTATCTCTCTGCTGACTGGGCATGGCTATGCTCATGCCCAGGCTCTGTTCTTCTATAAGAATGTCCCTTACATGACCACTGGTGAAAGCCCAGGGAACAGAAATGCCCATTAGCACATCATACTTAGCAAACACACTTGATGACATAATTCTAAACCTAAATGTAAATTGCCAACAATCAGACTTTCTTTCTTTCTTTCTTTCTTTCTTTCTTTCTTTCTTTCTTTCTT
>NW_026596064.1:13440528-13486263 GCF_907164565.1 Psammomys obesus
CTTTCTTTCTTTCTTTCTTTCTTTCTTTCTTTCTTTCTTTCTTTCTTTCTTTCTTTCTTTCCCCTTCCTTCCTTCCTTCCTTCCTTCCTTCCTTCTTCCTTTTCTCTCTCTCTCTTTTTCTCTCTCTCTCTTTCTTCATTTCTTTCTTTCTTTTACTTTTTGCAATTACATCCCTTTTACCTAAATAACACTAACAAGTATTCTTCTCCTGAGAAATATCAGTCTCCATGAAGAAATCAGAGCCATTGAAGGCTCCCATCAGCAGGGCCTGGCAAAGAGGACAGGCCACATTCTCCTGATGAGAAGGGCTGAGGGCTGGGAAGAGCAGCAGGAAGGAAGCACTTCATTCTAGAATCCAGATCTACTGACAGAGTGTTTCAAGTATCCCTTAAGCACATACAATTTATGAATTTTTCTAAAAATAATTTTTTCCATAGCTATAAAACTGCACATACTTGCTTCCTAATTTTAAATTAATAAATTATCTGTAGATCAAGTTGTTAAAATTTTAAATCCTCTCATATTTAGTTTTTGATCATACAAATTATATAATTACAATAATTGTTATATAATAGATATAACTTTTAAATCACACACATTTATGTTAACATAAAAATTAGCAACAAAGCTCCTAATATCTGGTAAAAGCCAGTTGATGGGCCCAGGAACTCAAAGGCTAATGAACTGAAAGGCATCAGTGAAGGTCTGAAGCTAAAGACTCTAGATTGACCAATAAATGAGAATAAGCAGAAAGCCACACACTGTCTGTTGGGTAGAGAATTCTCACAGTTATGGGGAGTTTTTCTCCACGGCTCAAGGAATATACGAAAAACATCAGCCCGGATGGTTTTCTTTCTCCTTTAATTTTATGAAGACATAATCTTTACTTCTCTCTCTGTGTGTGTGTGTGTGTGTGTGTGTGTGTGGTGTATTGTGCAGGTGTGTGTGGGGGTGTGATGCCGAAACACGCATGTGAGGAGGCTAGAGCAGGTTGTGTGTCCTGTCCCATCACTGTCAATCTTACTCTCTTGAGACTGTCTCCAACAGAAACAGAGCTAGGTTGGCAGCCAGCAAGGCCCAATGATCCTCCATTCTCTGTCTTCAACAGCGCTGGGGACGTGGCTTGTGTGAGGCCATGACTGTCTCTTTACATACATGCTGGAGATCCAAACCCTGCTCCTCAGGTTTACACAGCAGGCGTTCTTCTCCCCTAAGCCATTCCTAGCCCCAAGAAACACTTTAATAACTCTACTTAAAACTCTTCGCATGCTTCCTCAATTGTTTTCAAACAGAGAAACTTGTAACTTATTTTAAGCACTGTATGGGAAAATTTCTACTTATCTGTATTAGTATAAGCTGTTTATTCAGGGTTCTGACCAATACCTGTGCAGAAACCAGATGGAAGGAAGGAGGGTGGGTGCATGTGGGTGGGGGTGGTCATATGAAAGGAAGAAAAGGATTGGGTGCTCAAGAGTACAAGAGCTCTAGTAAAGAAGGCAGCTAGTTAGAGACCTTCAGAGGAGGCATGTTAAGGTGTACAAATTCTCTCTTATCCTTTGAGAAATCCCAGAGGAAGAACATGGATGTGTGAGGTTTTGGGGCGAGAGAAGCCTGTAGACCAGCCTGAACCAAGCAACCCACTGCTGGGGGACAGTCAGAAGGACATCCCTGGATGCTAAAAACCTGTATGGGACAGGGCTGGTTTCCCTCCCTGAGACACTACAGCCATAGCAGAACCCCCCAGGAAATGTGTTTCTGCTTTCACATAGGAGAATAAATGTCGTGATACTAATTGAAAATTGCTAGACTGATAAATAGCATCTCAATTTATTGACTCTCAATTTTGCATTATCTACTTATGAAAGGTTCATTTTAATAACTGTATAAGTAGGCTTGTACTCTTCAGCCAAAAGATCATTTTAGGGTTAGAGCTACTGCTCAGTGGTGGAGTGTTTGCCTGACAGGGGTGAGGCCCTATGTTCAGTCCCTAGCACCACAAAAGAAAAGAATAACAAATTACTTTTTATAAACTGAATGTCAGTGAATGAAAGCATGTGACCATAACTGTGTGATATTGGCAGTGGCAACAACAATCAGGTACCCTATACCTGATGACACCGTAAGTGTCAAGAAGGAAGTGAAGTTAGGCTTACGACTTTATACTTTAACCAGGCGGTGTATCTTCAGCCCCTTCCCTCTTTGCAGAAGAGGCAGGAAACACCAGGGTGCGGGAAGCCCTGATGACCCTGGCTGCTGGCTGGTAGGAAGAGAGAGTGTGTGTGGCTGTGTGTGGCTGTGTGTGCTGACCTTCAGGAAGGCCTCCTTCTGTTCCAGATGCTTGCTGAGGAGCGGAATGACATGGTCCATCTCTGCCGCGGGCCCCAGCTTGTCTCGCCCGCCGCACCAGTCCTCATCCCTCCGGTACTCTTGCTCTAGGCTCTCCAGAACACTGCATACCTGGTGAATCATGGGAGAAGAGGCTCGGTAAGTGGAGCGCGTAGCAGGGATTCTCAGCGGGACTCCGGTGACGGCACTCCACATGGCAAAGCTCTCCATGTGAAGTTCAGCTTGGGGGTCCAGAGCAGCCACCACTCCTGGATATTCTCAAGAGGTATTCTGAGCACCTTGCGACTGGAGATGGCAATTGTGGAATTATTCCTTTATAGCTGAGGGCTGAAAAGGTTGATAATCTCACTCAGGAATATGATGAAGAGCAAGAAATGAAATAGGCTGGATATATAGGGACCTCCAAAGTGAGAAATCAATCACATATATACATACATACATATACACATATGTTATATGTCATACATGTGCTAACACATATACGATATATATCACATACATATACACACATATGTAACCTATATCACACATATATTCATATGCATTGTATGTATGTATGTATTATGCTCTCTAGCTATACTGTTATAACCTCGTGATAATTATGATCATGTAGACTGGGGTTGGAGAAGACACTTGATGACTTTCTTCAGCATCTGTCAGTCGGGAGCCTCAAGCCGTGGTAAAGGGGAAAGCTGCTTCTCAAGTGTGATTTATGGGCCATAAACAAAAGTCATCTTTCTACTCCCCTGAGGACAGATGTTCAAAGTCCTGCCATAAGGCAGTGACATCTCTAGGGCATCTATTATAAAATCACATTTCTTTCTGAGGGAGAATACATTTGAGTTAACCTCGAAGACATAATTTTTTTGTTGTTGTTGTTATAAAAATTCAGAGGCCATGCTGAGTGACCTTACCAATGACCTCAGAAGAGAGCAGAGCATCTAAAGAGAGTTCACAGGGAAAGTTAGGTTGAGTGTTACAGTGGGAATCTCATGGCGGCCTGGTATTGCTGCATGGAGAGTACAGAAAATAAAAACTCAGCAGACACTTGCCTAGCATACGTAAGAAAACAGGTTTTACCCCCATCGTGGCTTGATGTTAGGCAAATTCTCTACTGACTGAGCTATAGCCTCACCCAAGGATGTGGCTGGCTTTTGGACAGAACGTTCCCTGAGCTCTGAGTCACCGGCAGAACCCCCTCCTCATAGCCACACATGCTTGCCACGTCACAAGAAGTCTGTCCCTGATCATGAGCTCACTTGTCCAGCCTCCGCCTTTACTACTTCTTTTAATGCAAAACACAAAGCATACAGGCAAGCGCATGTCTTGAGATAAAACACATAACAAAACATGCAGAAATGTCAAGACTAAGACTTTTGAGACCTGTTCCTGAATAGGACAGAATCAGTCTTGAAGCGACACGTACAGTAGAGTCTGAGTTGTTTTGACTATGGATGCATTTTAAGTAGCTGCTCATGAGGGAGGAAAAAAAGACACATGAACCAGCTGCAGGGTGCAGTATGGGAGTCTAGATGGACCAAGTTCGGTGAAATCAGGCGGACCCTAGACACTTAACAGAAAAGCAATGCTGATTTTATTATCAAGGATGGGGGTATTTGTTACAGAGTTATTATGACAGTGCCTGACTGATACACTGCTCAGAGCTAGCACTCAGCACACCCACTTTCTACTCTAACACCACCGTATTGATCTGATGAGATTGAGAAATTTATGAAAAAGAAAATCCCATGGTTTCTTGCTGTAAAGGGGGGAGGGGAGTAAGAGTGCCAAGGGTAGTGTTTCCGCAAGCCGTCCTCTTGTTCTCAAAAGTTAGTGTGGACATGCCTGGCTTTTAATGCTGTGCTATAACATGAGGCAGGAAATAGCCTCCCTCAGCTTCCGCTCACGTCCACAGACTTCCCCCTCACCTGCTCAGAGGTCTTGTAAAAGGCCACAGAGGCATTGACCAGTTTCAGCCGGTCTTCCATCTTGAGCATGAGCTGTTGCCAGTGGAGGGCCACCTTCTCGGCACATTCCCGGATGGCATCGGCGTCGTAGTGGCCAGCCTGGAGCAGTGCCTCCGCCTTCTGCTGCACCTGCAGGGCGCTCTGGTGCGTCTTCTGCAAGGAAGTGGCATGAAAGAGGGACTGGGCACGAGGGGAGGAGAGAGAGGTCCATGGGAGCAGCCCAGGTGTGATATGGGAGGGGGTGGAGTGAGGTGTGATTGGAAAGATGCAGAAAAGTTAAAGAGCTTTAAATGCCTGATCCATTTGTCATGATGATCAACACATTATTGTCTTTTAAGCACATTTTTTTTTTAAAAAAGAGGAAATCATACATTTTCATTCATTTCTCAGGATCCTACATCCTGACCCCATTCTTAACTTTCTACTTCCACTATCCTAGATTTTTAAGAATATTTCAGTTCACATAGTAGAGAAACAGAAGTTGTGTATAAACCTGCCTACTGATTGGCCTTTTAGTTTAATCTCCTTTCCAAACCTAATCATAAAATTGCTTATCACTGAACTGATGCAGCATTTTACAGATTAAGTAAGCATCTCCCCCTGCCCCCGACCACCCCAGGTAACGCACATCTCAGCTAGCAAGCAACACACAATCTTAAACAGTAACAGTCAGTTGAAAAGGGTAAACTTGGCAGGGTGTTAGAGCTGAAGAGTGACCTCTCAAGTCCCACCCCTGTCCTGGCAGTTTCTCCACCAAAGAAGCTGAGCAGTGCAGTCCCAGGGCAGGGTCCTTTTGCTATTTACAATGACTTTTAGGAGATAGGCATCTCACATCTCACTTTCTTTATGGTTTCTATTAGGACTAACTGTGTTTTGCCCCTTAACTGCAAGAGGCTGGGGGACCTGGCTGGAGGACTAAGTGGCAAAAACAGAACAAAACAAACAATAACAAAAAGCAAAGTTTCAAGCTGTGGAAGACAAATGCAATGATCTCTCTTTTGGGCCGTTTTGTGTCAACTTGACATAAGCTATGGTCATCTGAGAGGAGGGAACATCAATTAAGGAAATGACTCCCATAAGATGGGGCTGTAGACAAGCCTCTAGGGCATTTTCTTAATTAGAGATCAATGGGGGAGGGTCCAGCCCATTATGGGTGGGGCCATCCCTTGGCTATTGGTCCTGGGTTCTACAAGAAAGCAGGCTGAGCAAGCCATGAGGAGCAAGCCAGCAAGCAGCAACCCCTCCATGGTCTTTGCATCAGCTCCTGCCTTTAGGTTCCTGTCCTACTCAAGTTCCTGCCCTGACTTTCTTCAAGGATGAACAGTGATGAGGAAGTGTACTTTTCCCATTCCTCCCCAACTTTGCTTTGGTCATGGAGTTCTACCACAGCAATAGCAATTCTAACTAGGACAATTCCTGTGGGAACATCAGAGTGCTACTGACTTGGAAAAGCTAGCAGCATCGAAAACTCAGCCACTGGATCCTCCCAGCTAACGGTAGTAAACAATGCTGGCTAGAAACCCTCTAGAGTATCTGGTGATACTCCAGAATTCCTTTCTACTTGGCTTAAGCAACAGGGCTGAGAGCATTTTGTTTGTTTGTTTGTTTGTTTGTTTTTTTCCAGAGCTGAAGACCGAACCCAGGGCCTTGCACTTGCTAGGCAAGCGCTCTACCACTGAGCTAAATCCCCAACCCCCTGAGAACATTTTTAATAGCTGATTTATTCAACTCTCCTTGGGTCTGAGGGCAACCTCCCTCAGTTTTACATGAACTTCTTCTTGATCCTCACCACATCCGCCTTTTTCCCCTCAACAGACTACATGCTGTACGTACGTAGTACAGCATGTACTACGTACTTTCTTACTTTGCCCTGTCTACAAGGCTTCTATGTGCTCACCCCTGCCCACCTGAACCTGTGGCAGCCATTAGTTCATCTCTGCCAGCCTCCCAGGCTCTTTGTGCCTTTGCCTTCACCCTGAAAGCCTTGGTTTTGATGACTGAGTTCAGTGCTGAACTCCTCACTGCTAACTGAAGCTAGAGAAGGTAAACTAGTGGGCAGAGCGATCCCTATGAATCCCCGATGTTCTTTGTTTTACTGGCACCGTTTTGTCCCCTTAATGTAGAGGTACAAAGGTCATCCCTTGCTAACAGTTCACATCTTCAGAGCCCTTACCTACTCCCCTGGATTCTATTACTTCCTTTTTGACGAGGCCTCCCCTAACTGATCTTCCTCTGGAATTGTCTTCTGATACAAGGAAGCCCACCTCTCACCCTTTTGGGGAGGTGTCGCCATCTGTGGCAGGGCAGATGCCAAACTCTCCACAGAAGCCAAACCTGTCTCTAAAAATGGTTCCTCAAAGTCATTGGCCACGTATGTTGGTGGCTTCCTTTTACTCATTTTCCCTAACACTTAGAATTACAATCTAAGTGTTTCTCTGACTGTTGCTCCTCCCTCCTCCAACCCAGTCCTACCCTCACAACTTCACAGATGCCCTTTTATGGAGGAAAGATGGCTACTTTTCTTTCCTTCCGGCTCTAACCCATAGATCCAATTCCTCACATTTTCTTATTCTTTTCTTTTCATCTGGTATTTATCTTGGGGTCCTGAACATGCCAAGCACAAATTCCACCACTGAGATACATTCCCAGTTCCTCATGGACATTTCCAGCAGTTTCATTTAATTTGATGCAACAGGAAGTGCTTCTGTTATCCTTTCCATCTCTAGAGCTTTCGTTTTTTTTGTGAGCTCCACCCCTTTCTCTCAGTTCTGAGGTCTTCAGCGGCTCCCTCATTGCTTCAAACCTAGGTACAAACCTGCTATCACAAGAGCCCTCCACAAAGAGGTCTGTACCTGCTTCATCATACCAACTACACTTTCTCCCCAAATCTCTGGAAGCAAGCCACAAACCTTCCTGCTTTGCTCTTCCTTCTTCCTGTCTTTGGTAATTGCTCCAAGCCCCTGTCAATGTCCCATCTGTCCTTTGAAAGTTGCCTCGAATCTGCCTTCCTTCAATGAACCCTTTCAGATGGCTTGAAACTCAGGGATTCTCCCCCCACTTCTCTGAACTGCTTTGTCACTTTGTTAACTCTAGGAGGGTTCCTGTGGCTTAGTAGGTAAAACTGTCACAGCAGGGGTGTGTGTGGCTTCATTCAAATGGCTGTCACTTCTCCAAGGTGTGTGTGGTTTATGCATTGACTTTTTTGGTTCACACAGCCCTTCTATGAGGTGGACTTTATTTCCATCTCAGAGACTGAGACATCAAGGCACAGCAGGCTAAATGACTTGCTTTGAAACCTACAACAAAACAAGTGATAAACCCAGACTTCAGTTTAACCTATTCCCAGACTTATATTCTTTTGCAGCGTATGACTTTTTCCTTTAAGAGTAGAATGAAATCTGGAGCATTTCTTCTTTGGAGGAAGGTTTCCAGATGAATGTTAGTGATTATGACAATTATCTCTTCTGCCCTTAACATGTAAAACCGCATATAACTGTCATCATAAACCTGTTTTGATGCTTTCTTCCTCAGAGTGCGGAGCAATCTCAGCTTTCCTATAATTTGTGTCATGTGATAAACCTTGTCCCTTACTCTGAAGCTCATTATTCTGTAACCTTCCTGAGTGGGCCTTTCCTCTTTAATTTCCTAAATGATAAATTCTTATCTGTGTGTCCTAATCTCTGCTTTGCGAAGCTGAAGTCATTACTTTGCATTTACTTTCTTATCATCTAATAAACTTATCATCTAATCCTATTGAGTGTTGTAGTTTTAAGATGTGGATTATCAAGGACATTAATATTTAGTAGGCGTTAAGTGCAAGAAAATTGAACTAAATCAATTGAATTTATTATCCAGTGTTAACCACTTTTCTGGTATAACATTTATGCTTAAATGCACAGGAGGATTTCAAATAGAAACAGATTTTAAAGTCCAGCTTCTCTCTATGAATACACAGCAGTGTATCCAGTGCACTAATAATAAGAACCCAGTGTGTTTCATAACTACTCTGCTTTGAGGCCCTGCTTGGTTCACTGTGTGAAATGTTCTCAGGATATTTTCCTGAAAACAAGGCTGTATCTATATCAGGTACAAATTCTGACCTTTCAAGGGAAACCACCAAAGCAAGGCTTAAAACTATCCTGGCTTGGCCAGGACCATTCCAGTTTCTGACTGCTTTTCTAGCTTAATTATCAATAACCTGCTCCTTCACTTTTCCTTTTATTTGAGATAGGGGCTCTAGGTAGCCCAGGCTGGGTTTCTAATCCTCCTGCCTTGGCCTCCAGGAGTTCTGGGATTATAGGAGTGGCCAGTATCCTTCAGTCTTAAAAATGTGTCAGTTTATACAGCAGATGGCATCATCTCACCAATGGCTGGTTTCCCTATAAAACCTTCAGCTTTCTTTCATAGGTTCTAAGAAGGCAAATTATACCCCACCCCACACCCAGCGATCAGCACAAAGGCCTTCAGTAATACTGGCACACAGGAAAGCCAAACTAGGCTGCTTAACCTCTCTTTAAAATGGCTTACATCCGGCCAAGAGTACATGTTGTAGTCTGTCACTCAGGAGGTCAAACATTAGGGCAGCCAGGAGTTTGAGTCCTGCTTGGGCTACATAGTAAGTTCAAGGTCAGCCTGGCTTATGTAGTGAGACTTGGTCTCAAAAAACATTGCTTGCATCCTCTCTGGCATATTCCTCTCTAGATGTAGAACCCAGTCTAAACTCAGTGTACAGACAACTATGGGCTGTCTGGAGGAGCAGATGAATAATTCTGGTTGTGCTTCTTGTTTATCTAGCCACACTGCAACCTGATGAGCTTCCATTACCAAGACATTCTAAGAATTCTATCTTCTCTGTTCTTCTTGAGATCAGACACTACCCCTAGAGTCACCTACCGCTCACCATCAATTATTTACTAAAGTAATACCCCCACAAAACCCACGAGGGAGTAGGAGACATTTGTTCTTAGCTGGGCTCTACTATGTGACAGTGTAGTGACAGCTCACCAAATTAACATGTATGACATAGACAGCCACATAGGGGTTACTATAGCAACACACCGTGGAAACATGTACCTACTCTTTCTCAAGTTCACAGAGGTACTCTAGTGTGCTGGGACCCTTGGTCTGACTTGGCAGACGTTTGATTAAGAGCCTGGAATGGTAATCATCCAATCCAAATGTTCTTATTTGTGGAGAAAGATGACCAAGAGTTATCTCTGCTTAAATCCCCCACGGCTTCGGGCCATGCCTGTAGCCTGTTGGCCTAACCCTCTGGGTTAGCTATGCAAACCTAGAGACCAGCGGTTCTCAACCTTCCTAATGCCGAGGCCCTTTAATACAGCTCCTCACGTTGTGGCGACCCTCCACCACACAACTATTTCATCACTGCCACATAACTGTAATTTTGCTACTGTTCGGATATAAAATCCACAGAATGTTTGATTTGTGTCCCCCGTGAAAGGGTCATTGGACCCCAAAGGGGTTATGACTCTCACAGGTTGAGAGCCATTGCTGTAGACACTTGGCCACTAAATACCTGGTTGTAACCCCAAACTAGGTCTCTCCTGAGGAGCTCCCACCACTATCGATTTGCGGGTGCCAGTAATTTGTAACAGAGACATAAAACTCCTTGCTTCCAGGTAGCTCTTCGAGAGTAAATGCATTGCTTCTGCTGTGTGTGCAACATACTGTTTGCTTTTCAACCTCAGACCCCTGACAGCGCTTACAGACTAATAACAGTTCCTAAGAAGATATCAAGTGTCTTATGGAAACATGTCATTCATCCTAACAACATATTTACATGCATGAAAGATGACTTCTGGAAAATTAAGTGGCTGAACTCAATTAATATTAGTTACGGAAGGCCAGCAGTCAGCTGGATGACTATATTAAAAGACATTTATGAGCATAGATAATTAAAATTTGTTATTTTTCGGCCATGATTATATAAAAATAATTTGCAAGAAAATAGCTCCATTTATAGTTCCCGCTCACTCAGAGGTAGGCAAAGCTCTACACTGAACTCCATGTAACAAGCATCTGAGATCCTTATTCTTTTCTCTTTCCCCACTGGTGCTGAACTTGTTTTGTTTTTAATATAGTTCCATGCCCTATTTCTATTCTTTCTCAGATACCACTGAGAAGCAATCTACTAAAGTCTCTCTGGGAGGAGAAGGTCCTGGTAGGAAAATAATTGAAGGTATTATTTAAAGCAAGGCAACATTACTTTATCCAAGTGAATTTTCTTTTAAAATAGGCTTTTAAAAAGTCCCAGTTGGTAGTCACAGTTTATTCCTCAAACATGGCTTCTGCCAGCATAACTGAACAGACACTTTCAGCATGCAAACTATATGGTACAGCCTGTTGCAATGCTTGTGGTCCTTGTTAAAAGGCAGATTCTAACCTGGATTGTAAGTGTTTAAAAGCATTCTTCCAATTTATTACTGACTTGCACACCTATTTATCCTCATTTTTGAGTCGTCTTCAATTGGAGGCCTTGTCACCTTTTAGCTTTGTATTTCTCACCTGGTACACAGTTTGTGATGGGTAAAAATCTCACACTATGAGGGCCTTATGGTACCCGTGAGCAGCAAACATTCTCATCTGAAGTACAAATATACGGCTCCTGATATTATGTGTGCAGAACGAATCCTGCACTCTGCAGACAGGAGTGTGAAGGTGACGTCCTGGTGACTCCTGTGCTATGTCACCAGGAAGACATGAACTCTGGCACCTGAGGGAACACTGGCATCTCAGAAAGCCACCCTACCCGAAGCCCAGAGTCAGAGAGGTGAACAGAGGCAGTGCATCCAGATTTGGGGGTTACCTCGATGGCTAGTTGGAACTGTTCATGCTCCCGCTGCAGCTGCTCTGCCTCGGACAAGGAGCTGGCATTGACGAGGCTGGCGTTCAGCATCGACTCTCCATTTCGGATCCACCCCAGAACCTAGGGAGTTGGGGATAAGCACACATGTGAATGGCCCTCCACAGTTTCTCCAGAGCTGCTGCCTTCCCTATGGGTACTTCAATCAAAGGGCTATCTTCGCTTCCCTGTTAGAGAGAGGACAGCAAGGATTCCGATGAGCCACCTTCCCAATCTTCCATGTCTGCTGTCATAAGGCGTGTACTTTCTGTATCAGCTTTATTCTCATGTTGTTTTCCCCTTGTATCACCTGCTGTCCCAATGTCCCCACCAAATTAAGGAGCATGACTTCATCTGGCTGTAATCTATGTATGTCTAAAGTTCTTTCTAGAACACAGAGTGGAACAGATAAGTTCCAACTGTTGGTATCTTTTACTTTCAGCTTTTTATTATTTATGTCTTTATGTTTTGTTTATTTATTGGGAACTTCATACAATATATTTTGATCATATTCTTTCCCCCTACCCAATTCCTTTTTTCTGTTGGTTTTTTTTTTAAGGGCCCAGTTCATATAAGAACATCTTGAATTCATGCATGCCTCAGTCCTCCTGTTAGAAATAATCTTTTCCTCATGCACTATGCCTGTGCCATTTTGTTCGTTTCACTTTAATGTGGCTTACCACAGAATGACTTTTCAGTTATTTCAACATGTATTTTACCCCCCTCTTAAAATGTGAACTCCCCAGAGTCGAGGGCAATCTTCTAGTCAAATTTTAATCTTACATAGTTCACTTAATGGCTGCTGCATAGAATGTTATGAAAGTAATGAAGATTACACAAGTCATATAACAGCCCAGAGTATACAAGCCTGAGTGAGCAAACAACTCAAAAAGACAGAGAAAGCAAGAAAAATTCAAAGAGCAGATGATTACCAAAAGGGAAAGTAAAGTATAATCAACTTAAATTACCCCGTGGCCTAGATACAACTTTGAGGGTTCCTAATAAGTACTGTGGGGAAAAGAAATCTACAATTGGAAATATCAGGATAGAGGGAGCAAGAAGTACTGTCTAGAGACTGTAGGAGTTCTCAATCTATGGGTCATAACCCTCAGAAAACACATATTTCTGGTGGTCTTAGGATCTGAGACACTGCTCAGTTGAGAAATTACAGTTATGAAGTAGCAACAAAATAATAAATTTATGGTTGGGGGTTTCTAAGAACATTGGAAATATATTTTCTGATGGTCACGACCCACAGGGCCGCTGGTCTAGAAAGTTCTAGGAAATAGAGATGTTGTAATTATCAGGTTAACAGATTCAGCACAGATAATCAATCCAAAGGGAAGCCGGAGGCTCTGAAAGCTTCCCTGCCGTGTGGTCACTAGAACACAGCACTAAGCATCTCCTTCTCTAGGAGCCTGAGGTTCTTTCTTAGTGAGGAAAAAAAAAAAAAAAAGAAGTTCTGAAGTTTCAGTCGGTGAATACCATCCGTATGTCACTCTGTGTGAAGGAGAAGACACTACCATCTATTTCAGATTTGCCCTTAGTTTTTTATTTCCCTTCCCTTTCTTGTGTTGAACAAGCGGGAAATACTAAGCCTGGTCCCCTGCCCCGGAACTCTCATGGGCATCCTGCAGATTTCATTCCCAAGCAGAAACTGAGTGAAGCCTTATTGTGCATAGATTACGAGAGGAAGAAATCCTGCTGGAGGCTGGCTAATTTGGATTGAGATGTTAATTCGTGGCCAATCTGGCAGATTGTGGATGAGGTGCCAATCTTTGAAGTAATTAGCTGCGAGAAGGAAGTGTTCGGCATGTATGTGTAAAATCCTTGTTCCTGGTGGGCTGGCTGGCTCTTAGAGGAGCTGATGATTTTGAAGAGCTGCCTGTTAATCGGGGTCCATGCATTCATGGACTGCAAGGCCAAATACCTTTGTCTCTTTGGAAAACGGAGCTCACTGTGTACTTTGAACTACGTCTCTCTACCATGTTTCACTGATTTCTGCTTGCTCTGGAGACACATGTGTGGGTGTCATCAACATACCTTCTGCATGCACATCACAAGTCAGTGTTAGCCGAGTCCTCATGAGTCTGGCTAGAATATTTTCCTCTAGTTCTAGGCATCAGCTGTAGCTTCGGTGGTGGGGATACTCACCAGCCTTCCCACTGAGTAAATCATGCATTTGAGCACCTACTTCTTTCAGGAAATCATACCATATTCTTGTTTACTTGCATTCCAAAAAAATGCTGCTTACAAAGGCTTCTTTGGACTTCGGAGTCCTAAAGATCTGAATTTAGCCATGGCTTTAATGCAGGGTGAAACTGAGCACCGTTCAGTAAGCCCATTCTGGAGGCAGATCTGGCATAATGAAGAGAGGAAGCAGAACACCTGAAGTCACCCAGCTTGACTTTGTCCCTGCCTTGGAAAAAATCACTTAGCTTCCCTGAACCTCAGTGGTCTCATCCGTGTCTGGATAACTCTTCCCCCCGCCCCCCTTTTGGCTTCACAGGGCTGATGCAGTGCCCTGTGAAACGCTAGGTACTGCTGTTGGTTCTGAAAATGTTCAGTTTGGAGCAAGGATGAAGGGCAGTGCTGTGCTCCTTCATTTATAATTCTCCCAGTGAGTGGGGGGGGAGTCATTTGACTTTATTACTTTAGTTAGTTATTTAAGCAAACTTGTTGGTGCCATTTTGATGTCGCATCAGTTTCTCAGATTGCTATTTATATATGTATGTATGTATGTATGTATGTATGTATTTATTTCTGAGGCAGGGTTTCTTTGTAGACCAGGCTGGCCTTGAACTCACAGCCATCCGTCTGCCTCTGCCTTCCCTGAGTGCTGGGGTTACAGGCGTGCGGCATGCCGCCCTGTTCTGTTATCATCCTTTGTACCCAGATCACTGACAGTCCTGTTGGCATAACTTCCTCTTATGAGGCTCTTTTTATCCTTTTGGTTAGTCAAATTTGTTAGTTATTATCCCTTGAGCATCCAAGTGTGTACCAGGTAGTGGGAGAAATATTGTAACTAAAATAAAAAAAAAATATTGGTTCTATTAATATCAAACTGTGACTTTAGAAACATTTAATCACAGTTCAGCTTTCTCACTGTAAAATGTGTATGCTTTCCTTTCCTGAACAAAAGCGTTAGGATAAAAATAAAATCCTCACTGTAAAAGCACCTTTCAAATCACCAGAGTAGCATTTCACTCTCATCAACTGCAGTAACAATTTACCTAACGGATTAGTGTCATGGTGTGAATGCAAAATGTCTTCCATAGGCTCCTGTGTATGAACACTTAGCCCCAAGATGGTTCCTTCCATTCTGTTTGGGAGGAGGTGGGTTACTGGGCGGGCCTCAAGGCTTTAAACAGTGACCTGCTCTCTGTTCACTTTCTGATTCCTGAGTTGCTAAAAGCCCTGACAGCATGTATTTTCTGCCTCTTGCCACATATTCCCTACCATGACAGAATGCGTCTCTCTGTAAGCCAAAAGAAAGCCTTTCTCTTCTAAGTTGCGCTTGTCAGGGTATTTTATCATAGCAAGAAGAAAGTAAGTGAGACTTTATTGGAGACAGATGTCTTTAAAGGTCATTTCCTGCTCTAACATTTCAACCTTCTTTCAAATCCAAAGACTGTCCCTCCAACCATGAAGAACCATACATATTCAGAAAGAAACTGGACATGTAGACTCAATGATTGGAAGAATACTGCTGTTTTCAGACTAAAGCACTAGGCCAAGAACTCAGCTTAGTCTGTCTTTGCTTAGTGGGAGAGCTGAAAGTACAGACCTATTACGTCCTCAGGTCAAAGAGGCTCAGATAAGCCAAAACCCGGAGCAGGCAATGGCTCCACAAACGATGCCCTGAAGCTGGCAGCCTGGACCTGGCTCTCTGCTGGCTGGAGACGTGGCTTGTAGATGACTGTTCTCCAGGTCATATATCCACCATAAAACCAAGAAGTTGTTCTCAAGGCAACTGACTCTGATGGTTACCTTAGGTGGCCTCTCTCGAGGCATTGTTACTTCTGTTAACTCTAACCACAAAATAAATTCCTGGCTCCTTAGACGTCTACCTTCAGAATTCTGAAAGTTCGTAAGGTTGTATGTGTTCATCATTTCTGGCTTTACAGGTTGTGTCCATTTTCCTTATGTCATCTTAATTATCTCCATTTGGAAACAATGTCCTTTTGTTTCTCTAGCTTGGAACTACCCCAGCTCCTTTCTGATTCTGATAAACAGTCATCAAAGCTGAACACAGCATTCATCACAGAAGTATAAGGGCAGGCTAATTTTTCTTTTTTTAAGTGTCTGTACTGACCAAAAGCAAATTCTGGCCAGACTTGGCCCGCAGAAGCAATCCAATATTCTACAAATACGGTTTATATTGAATCTTGTGCTCTGCAGGAATACATATGGAAGTGCGTTCTGTTTTATGCCATTAGGTCATCCCCTCTGCCCGCCCACCTGAATTTATCTGATAGGTGTGAGGTCATCTTTACCACAAGCAGTACTTTTTCTGGAGGCAACCAGAGGATTCTGTGGGGTCTGGAAAGTAGTCTGAGGAGCTTTCGGGCGGTCTGGGAACCTGTGCCGTGTGTGTAATCGGCGCAGTGGTTTCCTTTCAGGGCACCAGAGGTGTGTGTGCTGCTTATCTTAGACACTGGTAATCACTAAGAGAGAAATCTGTGGCACTCATCAAGAGCATTTGTTTGGAATAGTTTAAGATAAATTTCAGTTTAATGTCTATGAATTTTTCATTCTTTAAATAACTTCCAGGTAACTTCATTTAAGATTATGATGGCCACACACAGTCAAAGCTAAACCTTTAATGTATGAGCGCCAACAACAGAGTTATGTCATAATACACTATTGTGTATTATGTATTACATTATTGTGTAATAATGGCCTCATTAATGGCACTTCAATTACGGTGTCTCCCTTCTCTTTCTCTCTCTCTTTCTCTCTGTCTTGGAGAATATGTTCTCTCAAGCCTGAATCTAAACTTGGTGTCACCGATCAATACTGACATCTAAATTAACTACTTTTTTTTCCCCAAGTGTCAACAGCTTAGAAATCAATATTTCCTGCTCCACCAATTTCCATCGGACACAAATGCTTCCTTGGAAACTGGATCAGATGTTTCCTTGACGAAAGAGCCTTTACTGACAAGGAAAACAAGTCTAACTAATGAGGCATGGTGGCTTAACCAAGCTGCAGTTCCCCTGGTGCCATGGAGGACAGCTGTCCTTTGTAATGGCCTCTGTGGGTTTCTCAGAGTCAGATGAGCACTCATTCTTTTTTGTTTGTAATTTTTTAGAGACAGTGTTTCTCTGTGTATCCTTGGTTGTTCTGGAACTCACTTTGTGGACCAGGCTGGCCTAGAACTCAGAGATCCACCTGCCTCTGTCTCTTGAGAGCATTTATCTTCATACAGATTCGAACTACAACTCCCCTGTGGCTTATCCAAGCCATTCTGGTGAGTAGGCACCTGCAGAAGGAAACTGAGTCCTCCAATTCATTCAATTATGACTGGGAACTCATACAGATATTAGTTCATCGATGCCAGAACAAAACATAACAAAAAGCAAAAGCAAAACCACAGGCTTTTCTTTAAGGTCCAACAGGAATGCTGTGGTCTCTGCTTGGTGTTGAAAGCTCATGAAAATTAGCAGGCGTGGGCACACAGGTAGACTCTGACATGCCACAGCCCTGCTGACATCAGGCAGATGCCGCTCTCTGAGGAGCCTCGGGCTACCCCTGCCCATCTTCTCAGACATGCTGAGGCCACGGGAGCCTGACTTACTCTGCTGTCCGTTCCCTCTTTGGCTTCTGCATGCCTGGGGGGCTGTGCGGCTCTGCACAGGAAAACCCTGCATTTTAGAGGTACAAGTTCCAACTAATAACTGAAGACATCCGTGTTGCTCTCTAATCCTACAGTACCTCGGTTTCCTCGCTTGTAGACAATAGTCTCCCTAAGGGCTTGTTCTCAGAAAGTAAGATCTTTCTTATCTTCCTACATGAGAATAACACATTATCATGACTGCCGAGAGTGTTAGAATATATATGCACATTACTACTCTCGGCCTCTGGGCATTTCCACCATGCCCTCTGTAGTAATGACAGTCCTCTCTGGAAGCTCAGGTGGGACCCCAGTATGAGGCTGAGAACATCTAGATGGCAGCTCAATGACCAAGCCAGGTGTGTAAACTCTGGCAGAGAGTCGACCAGAAGCGAGGGGAGTGGAGGTCATTTTAGCCAACGTAACAACCACGTGACAAGTGTGACATTTAGGGCCACCCTAAAGGTGAACAACTGAGCAACAGTTAAAAATGGCATATGTATGTTAACTAAGTTGATTTATATCTAAGCTCCAGTCATCACTGCACCTCAGGAAAAAGACGCTCGGAGAATAATTCCACAGGTGGAGCTTGGCCTCTGGAAGCAGGGCACTGGGTCCCTTAGGAGGGGGTGGAGGAGAGAGCAGCCACAGAAGTAAAGGTGGCAGCTGCCGGGCAGGAAGGCACTCCCAGATGCTGGCCCGGAGGGTGTGGGGGTATGTTCTTACCCTGTGACCACTGTCTAGGAATGAGCTACAAAGATTTCTGGGCATAGAAGAGGCACACAGAAGTAGCTACTAGTGTTTTCACTTCTTCAGTCTCACTCTGGCCAAGAGAAGCCTCCATCCACTGTCTACAATAACCGCCACCGGGTCTGCTTAGGAGAGCAACATTTACAAGTACGCCAGCTGTGTGTCTGCTTCTGAGTATGTCCTCCAGTGAAATATTTTGCTTGCGCAGGTAAGAATTCTTTCCCCTCCCCTTTTAACGTTAACTTTTAAATGGCAAGAAAAATATTCTTGTATGTATTCATGTGTATGCACACGTGTGATTGTGGATGTGAGTGTGTGAGTAGGAGTGTGTATGTATGAATACATGGAGGCCAGAGGCTGGTGTTTGGTGTCTTTTTCAGTTTCTCTCCGCTTTGTTTTCTTTCCTCCTTCCTTCCTCCTTTCTTTCAAAGATTTATTTCACGTGTGTGAGTGTTTCACCTGTGTATACGTATGTATATCATGTGTGCGTCTGTTATCTGCAGAGGTCAAAAGAGGGCACTGAACTCTATTGGAAGTGGAGTCATGGATGGTTGTGAGCCACCATGTGGATGCTGGGAGCTGAACATGTTTTCTCTTCGAGAGCGACAAGTGCTCGTAACCACTGGGCCATCTCTCAAGCCCCCACACTGCTTTCTGAGATCGGATCTCTCACTAAACTGGGAGCTTGCCAAGGCCAGCTAGGCTGGTGAGCCAATGAGCTCTAAGGATTTGCCTGTCTCTGCTTGCCCGTGGCCCATCCTCGTTCTGCGCATATACCCTGGTTTGCCTGCCTTGTTTTTGTGTGCCGGAGAGTGCCGGGGATCTAAACTCAGTTTGTTGTGTTTGTGTGATAAGCACTTTACCCACGGAGCAACATTCCCAGTTCCCCGAAATGTTATTGTAAGAACTATCCACACATGGGAAATGATGATAATTGCTACTGCTGAATCATTACTCACCAACTGTGTGTCATGAGCTGGGCTGGGCACAGAGTTGCCCTAGGAGAGCAGCCTGGCTCTACAGTGGAACATGGTTACTGAGAACGGATTTTTATCTCTCACTGGCTACGTGACAGAACCAAGCACAGGAGAGGAGAGAACAGATTTGGTGAAGAACACTGAGAATCCTTTGGAATGCTCCTAGGTATGAGAGAGGACTCGCACAGTTAAGAGTTTGAGCTACCACCCCCAACTGGGTCTTTTGTGATGACAGCCAGGATCCTAGAAATTGATCCAACGGATTCACACCCCAGCTTCCTTTCTATGGCTGGGTTACTCAGGGGCACACCGGTGGCTCTGAGTGCCTCCCTGCAGGAGGGCAGGGGCCAGGCGGGCTCACCTGCTTAACCTCGGCCTGGAGGTGCCGCAGCTGGAGACACTGCTCCAGCCGCTTGTGCGTCTGCTCCGCGTTGAGCTCCAGCTCATGCTGCTTCTCGTGGAGAAACTCCAGTAGCTCCTGCACCTGAGCTGCCAGGTCAATGTCCTTCTCACAGATCAGCTCGATTCCTGGTTTTAAAGAAAGGCAAACCATTAAAAACCAGGCTGCATGGAGACGGCAGCAGGGCTTTAGTTGTGTGAGAAAGCTGGACTTCGGGAGAGTGGGCCATTCCTGGCTCTCTCCCAGCCGCTACAAGGCTCTCCTTACGGCTGGACAGATGCTGTAATGAGTCCTCCTGTGGGCTGTTAGGATAATGCCGGCTTCCTTAGGATGAATGAATCCTTTGTCCAGGAAGCAATTTTCAACACATGGCAAGACCAGTTCCTTTTCATAAATGGGAGAGAAGGTGCCGCAACTCTGGAGATCCGTCGTGGGCAAGACAGCTCTTGGCAGCACCTGTTTGGAGACCTGCCAACACCCAGATTCGTAAGCAAACCTCCAAATCATCTTAAAAAAACGATGAAGCCAAATCAAAAGGGCCCTGTTTCAGGAACTCCTGCCAAGGGCTTATTCTATTCTAACTGGTTAGATATACAATTTATGATTAGATGAAAGTAGCTAACTACTTAGGTCTCCTAAGAAACCAATGCTGCCTTCCAAATATACATGATACATAGTTCCGACAATACCACAGGACCACTGAATGTTATTCATTCAGGGGGGAAAAAGTCACCTTTAAGTTTTGCCCACATGTAGAGTTTTTTCATTGTTCTACTGACTCAAAGCAGTTAGAAGGCCAGTTGCTTCCTGATGCATGTTTCCGATGTCAGGAAGCACCCTGCCCAGACAAATGGCCAGCCTGCCGTCGGTGGTACAGTCAGGCTGTGACTCTTGAGTGCAGATACGCACACCTCCTTCGCTGCTCATCCAATGTTCTACTCACCTACCATCAGCAGGTTCGGGGCAGCCTGCCTCACGTGGATTTCTGCTTTGGGGGGGGGGGTCACTAATAAAGTCAGATCTCACTCTTTCACTTGCTGGTGGCAAGAACTTCAGTCTTTGCTTAGCTTGGGAAGCCAACAATGGAATGTGCGCGACCAGCTCTGGGAGGAGCTCGGAGTCAGAATCATCCTGAGCAAGTCGTCTTAGCTCCCAGCAACTTCCTCTCCTCATAGGTAAGCTAGGCTTCTCCATAGCTACCCACCTTCCACACAGGTTGTATGATTAGGTGAGAAGATGCACGTAAGGAGCCTGGCATGTACACAGATGGCTAATGTGTACATGCCACACATATACGCACACAGCCAGTGTAGATCAGTGTATGCACGACAAGTAGAGGCCCTACCCTAGTCGCATGGATTTGCTAGTTCCAGTCTCTGACCTTAAAGTTGTAACTTCAGCCTTCTTACATTCGTGCTTCCTTGGCTCTGTCCAGGGTGCGAACTGTGACCCATGCTGTTTCCTGATTCTGATTGTTTACTTATTTGAAGGTTCAGCCTTGCTAGCCTGGTTCCCAGCCCCCCGGGGGGAAAACCTAACTCAGGACTGCCCATCAATCCTTATCTCTGACTCTACTTGGCCATGTGGCCTCACTGTTCAGTTAACATCTTTTCTCTGGTTTCTCATCCTGTAATCTGTGACCCGAGGCAGCTTATATCACAGATGGTGCTCATATCATGTATGAGATCTAGAAGAACAGGGATTCAAACAACAGTGGGGTTCATAATAAAATCCCTGCAGATAAATTCCCAAAGGAGCACATCAACCTAGGGCCACCTGAAAAAAAAAAAAAAAAAAAAGGTCAATCTTTCTTGAGAGGCGCCCCCATGATCCTGACAGGCCACCGGAAACTCATCCCGGCCTCCAGCACGCCTGCATCTGCATCTGGGAAGCACAGGCAGGTCTGCCCACACGAGGGGGAAATTCATTTCTGGAGGCAAAAAATAGTATTTTATATAAGGACAATATGGGAGGGTGGGAAGAATATTTTCTGGTGTTACATGATAAGAATTTCAGTATCTTCTCGTGTTTATTTTTTTTCCTGCGGGTTTCATAATTCCAAGTCCCAGCTCCTGAAATATCTGTGGGAGACAGAAAAGAACGGCTTGTTCTTTTGGCAGCCAACCCCCTCTGGTTACTATTTGTAGTCACCAGAAGGGTGAGGTAGGTGGGACATCTCCTAGACTGAAAAAAAAAAAACAAAAAACAAAAAACAAAAAAAACAAGAACTGGAGCGATTTTCATTTCTTATGGCTTGGCAGGGGTATGTGGTAGGGGCTAACCTCTGACCCTAAGCTGACTTTCTGGAAATGTGCTTTCAGGCTCCATCTCTGCTTCACCGCCGTTACAGTGTGGCTCTGTTCCAGATAATCTTTGCTCCCCTACATCTCCAGCGTTCAATACGCTAGGCTTTGTCTTTCTCTCAGAGGCAGGTGACTGACTCCCACCACAGCAAAGTTACTGACTCAGCAAGGAAGCTTGCTAGGCAAGCCACTGAGAACAAATGCCCAAGACCCAGGCCGTGCAATTCTGTTTGTGTTGCTTGTTATTGTCTTATGTGATGAACACAGGGAATCCAAGGGATGATGAGAGTGCCTAAAGCACCTCCACATCCTCAGTTACAGGTGGAGGGAATGACAGGCAAGGCTTGTCCTTGCCACCCAGAGGAACCAGTTCCACACTCTTCCCCATTAAACTCTACCGACCGGAGAGCCTCCAGGCATCACCACTGAGTAGATTTTGCTTCTGTTGACAACACTGCCCTGTGATAGACCTATCTGACCTACCTGTCCTGCTTGCGGCGGGGCAGTAATAATGTAGAACGACAAGATTGGTCCCCCCGCCCCCCACACAGGGAGTGGATATGTTTGTCTTTATTTTATTTTTTTGAGATTTCTTTTCAATGACCCCTTGCAGGAGACTGGCCCTGCCTCACTGGAGTGTAGGCTCTCTGATGCCAGGGCCAAGTTTGTTCCATTCATCACTGCCTCTTTTCTCCCTGCGCTCAACTCATATTGTTCATGTATAGCTCTGACCAGTGAGCAAGCAGGCCTCTTTAGGGACAAAGCAGGTTTGCACAGTGTGGTGGAGAGATCCCAGTAGGAACAGGCTTAGGTTTGAAGCTGTGCTCTGAAGCCGATTCATGGTAACACTCTGGGCTCTGTGCCCTGCCCTAAGCCCCGGTGCCATCTGTAAAATGGGAATTCTAAACCTATGGCTGCTGTGTCTGTATATACAGACACTGTATATACAGCGTCGGGCATTTTGCTAGCTCCAAATACTCTTTTCCACCTTTTTCCTGAGGTAAATTAATGAGAATATAGGGCTGGTTACTGATGAAATTGCTAAGTGTCTTATAAATATGAAATCTAGTGACATTTTTATGCTTGCTCAAAGTACATGGTTATAAACTATGGTGTTTTGAATGTTACTAGATTAGTGCTATGAACAGGGCTCACACACTGGGTTCATCTGGAGAACTCTTGAAAATTACTGTGTCCTACGAACTCCACAGACACAGCATCTCTGGCTGGCTGGTGGCCATTAGATATTCACAAAGCTCCTGAGGAGAATCTAACAATAACCAGGTGCATAACCATTAGACAAGACAGCAGTGGCCAAGGCCCAAGAAGCAGGTACTCTTTTTCCATATGTACTCTGCTTATTTTTTTGCACAGGGTTGGAGCGGGGTTGGGGATGGGGTCTCAATGTCACAGCTTATAACAAGTAGCCCTCTATTTTCTTTGGCTTCCAGGTCATGGTACCACTTTATTATTTTTTAATTATTATTATTTTTTTGTGATGCTGGAATTGGACCCAGGATTGTGCATACAAGGCAAGTGTTCTGCCACTGAGTAAACTCTCCCAGCCTCCAGCATCAGTTCAGTTTTCTCAAGAGAAGAGAGATCTCTGTAAGGGGCCAGAGTCCAGCATCCCTGACATCGGTAGACCCAGAAGGTTTTCAGCTGTTTCTGTTCCTAAATATCTGCGTCTGCCTCAGAGGGAGAACATCTTTTCTCTTCTCTCCAGCTAACCACTCATCTTTCTGTGCCACGCTGTCTAGAAAAAACCCAGGCAAGAAAGTACAGAGCCATGTAGTCGGGTTTTCAGATCAATGTTGTCTTCTCTGGCTGTACCTCGGGACAGAAGTCCTTAAAGGCAGCCCAAGCCAGGCCCATGAAGAATGCCTCCCTAAGGGGTGAAGCACAGACACCAGTATTTTGGAAGTGACTCTCAGTGTGTAGTGCCACTGTGAAGCACTGGCATATGTCACGGTTCTCATCCTCAGCAGTCCACGCCCCTGCTAAACCCAGGGCAGCTTTCATTCTGAAAAAGCTCAGGCTTCGCACTTTCTTTCCACGTATGTCACAGTAAGATTAGCTGCGGTCTATTATTTTTGCCTTCACCCGCACTGATGCTCATTCTTGTTTAACTTAGCAAAATGTCATTATCGAGAACTTGCTATGTATCGGGCATAAGCTAGAGGCTGCTGTGTAGAGAGACCTTACTCACACTGCTGAGGAAGCGACACAAGCCAAGCAACCCCAACAGCATGCTGTAAGGGCTAGGATACAAGCATAACACTGGAGGCATCAGACCTCATTGGATCTCTTCCATGCGCATGTATAATCCCACTGCACCCTCACTGTGACCCCAAATAGTAGGTTACTCTTCCTGAGAGAAGGGTGAGGCTTTGCGGAGACTGGGTGACATGTTCCAGGACACCCAGGTGGTGAGATGACCGGGCGTCACCCCAGTGTTTCCTCTTATATTTGTGCTCTTAGCCTGCACGATCAAGAGGGCTCCAAAAGCACAGTTTATTCAAACGTGTTTACATCAGACCCTGGTGGTGCAGGCATGGAATCCCTGATATTCAGGAGGCAGAGGCAAGAGGAAAGCAGGTTCAAGACCTGCCTGGGCTACAGAGTGGGTTAAGGAACAGTGTGGACTAGATGGAAAAGACAAAGATCTAAGGAAGGAGAATCAGGGCGTCCAAGGCCAGGCTGCTCATTGGCAGCACCACGGGACGCGGAATGCAGAGGGCATGTTTTCCTAACAGCAAAATCTCCCGTCCTGAGGCTCACGCAGACAAGCCATGGTGAGGAAAGAACGGGAGCTGACTGGGCTGTTGCTCCTGTTTCCCTAACTCCTAAGAGGGATGCTGACTCACAAAGGCTTTTGCTTTGGTTAGCGCTGCTGGTAGACTGGAGGCGGAAAAACCTGGCTCTGTGCTGTGAACATCACACCTGAAAACAGGCAAATGCAGAGTCTCTCGTTCCATGAACTACTGAAAATAAGCAGGCATATGCCTTAATTGATTTAGCAGAGGGAGGGACGTCTTACTTTCGATAATTGTACAATGACCAATTGTCGATTCCACCTTCACTCAAAATGCAGTTCATTAAACAAATATCCTATGACCCAAAGTCATCGCTGCCTCAGACCATTGTAAGTCCTGCATCCTCCAGCCAGGTCCTGCTCTGGATCCACCTCTGCTCCTTCCCCAGGTCCAGTGTGACCCTGATCTCCCGTTGTATGCTCAGAGTGACACAGACGGTGGGTTCTCTGTAGAGCTTCCTTAAAACCCATGGACTCGTCTCCCTTTAAGTCTCACAGGCTCTGCCAGACTGAACATAGCTATGGTGGGCGGCGGGGAACAGCCAGTCTTAGTGGAGAGAGCTGGGGAGGCCAACCAAACCTCTTTCAACAAAGCTCCTATCTAGAACAGGATATTGTGGGGGTGGGGGGCCCATCTGCTTGGGGGTATTTTCACCCACTCAGCCCTCCTGTTGAAGACTGATGCCAAGCACAGCCAACCTCCAGTCACAAGCAGTCCTCAGAGACTGCCAGCTCCCAGCAGCCTTTCTGGTACCATGGGTATTTGGATCTTGGGGTAGAAGGTGGCTTGCCGAAGGTCATGTCAGCACACAAATCCATTTGGAGACATGTCAGGGATGAAGGGCGAGCAACTGAGTTGCTTTGCCCAGCCTCTCTTCTAGATACAGTGTATCTCAAGCTGTAGGAAGCATCATAAAGGCAGCTGTTGGGCTAAACTAACCCCCCTCCCCCCAGCACAGATGAAATTCTCAACCACAGAAAAGGGGCCACAGTTCCTTACGGTCCTTACTCTTCCTTACCTGAGCAGGCCCCTGAAGAGATACTGAGTCTCGGATTTCAGCAAACATAGTCTACCTGGAGATCCCGTTAGCACGTAGACTCAGGCTCACATTCACAAATGCCTGGACATGAGCCTGAGCACTGCCATTCTGAAGAGTTCCCGAGCAGACTGCAAGTGAGCCTGCCCTTCTTAGGTTGGTTAGAGTGTGGGCTGTACTCTTAGGATGACCCAAGCCACACAGGTAACTGCATCCTCTTTGTGACACAGATGGATCGTGGAATAATTTTGCTGGCAAGAGTGAACAGAAACCACAGGTGTCTCCCTTATTTGGTCTGAAGTGATGATGCTCATCTGAATGGCAAACAATACTTACTTTTCAGATCTCCAAAATAGACACGATATTGTAAAGGCCGGTAGGACTTTGAGGTCCCCGCTGACCACCTCAATTTAATGTTCACCATTAAAAGGTGCATGGCCTGACTGTGCTTTAAAGAGGTGAGAGCCAGTCCAACTGCTTCTACCTGGAGAGCAAGAACCTGCCAACAGGCCATGGCTAGGGATGGCTAGGTGACCACAGAATGGCTTCTAACATTGCACAGGACTAAGAAAAGATGAGTGATTTCTTCTCCTCAGGGTCAGCAGTCTCCCCGGGTTGCTTTGGGCTCTCTCTAGTTTCAGAAAATATTGCCTTAGAGAGTGGCAGTGAAAAAAAATCACATATTTGTTGCATACAATTTGAATAACTCTCGAACAGAAAGAGTAATAAAATCCATGTTTTCCTAGGAAGTTATAAAATTACATGATCTTCCATAAGCTTTTATCAGCACTACTTAAAGTCATCTACAGACCAGTGATTAAAAGCAACAGCAAAACACGAAGATTCTGGGAAGCATAAGCCAGAAATCAGGGGACTGCTCATGAGCAGCAGAGAGAGCAGGAACCACAGCACTGGGAGGACAGCCTAAACTGGACAACCTTGGAAAACTTATTTCAGCTCTTAAAACTTTTTTTCCTCTTTAAAATAAGACGTGAACTTCTACTCTTTGTATTCGTAGGGATAAATTCAGCAGTGTGGAAGTTGGGGCCAGCAGAAGTTGGACCTCTGCTTCCATCACTTCTGCTAGGAGAATGAGAGCAACTTACCTGAGGCTTGCACTTCCATGATGTATTGGTGCAGGTCCTGGCCCTGCTGGATGACCTCAAAGGTCATGTTGTTCATGGCGAGCTTCCGTTCCGTGTGGCGCTGTAGCCGCTGCTCCGCCAGGGTCAGATCCTCCGTGTTGAAGTCGTTCATCTGCCGGAGCAGGTCCTCATTCCAGGCGTCCAGCTCTGCTGTCACCTGTGAGAAGCACGCTCGTGGTGAGCCAGGGCTTGCTGGGTCCACAGGAGGCTGCTGGACTGCAGCGTTTGGCTGAAAGCCCTACCAACTAACCCACCCCTCACCTTCCGCTCCCTATCTCTTTGGCCCTTAGACGATAGCCACATGTACATGTAACGTGTTTCTGTGGGGTTGAATGTCTAGAGCAACAGCAAATGAATGGCTGCAAACATCTGTGCACTGAATTAACGGTTTATAGAGTTTTGGCGTATTCATCTCACGGTGACCCTCACAATGACCCAGTGAGGCAGGCAGTCAGTGTGGGGTTCTCCAGCTCTGTCTTCTAGACAAGGGCACTGGCCTCAGACAAATGGAGGGTGGTGTGGCTGAGGTTTTCTTGACAGTGAGGGACACGCTAGCTGAGTTCTCTCATCTGCAAAGACTTTATCCATCATCTCACAACTGTCACTGTAAAACCATTTCATAACTCAAACAAAGCTCCAAAGCCGAGTAGTTAGTGCACTTAGGAAGCCAAAACTGGGAGCCAGAGAAGCCTGGGGAATGATTCAAAGTCTCGTCATCAGTTAAAGGACTAGCGAATATTGAAGCCAGGGCTTTCCTTCTGGTTCCTGGGTTCCGCTGTCCTGGATTCTCTTTATTACAAAGGCTGATATCTGAAACAAGTACAACATTCCTCCAGAAGAGTGTTTCTCAACCTGTGGGTCATAATCCTTTGTGGGGTGTGTGTGTGTGTTGAACAACTCTTTCACAAGGGTCACTTATGTCCATTAGAAACACAGATGTTTACATCACCATTCATAACAGTAGCAAAACCACAACCACAGTTGTGAAGCAGCGAAGAAAACAGTTTGATGGTTAGGGGTCACCACAGCATTGAGGAACTGCATTAGGGGGCCTCAGCGTTAGGAAGGCGGAGGACCACTGATCTAGAAAATCAAGCAGATTGTAGTCTACCGAAAGCAGTGATGATGCTGATGAAGTATGGGGCACGTGATAAATAAACGCAGTGACCTGATGTGGTGGCTTAGCTAGCTCATTCTCTACACCTCAACTCAGGCAATTTCCCCTAATCTGCTTTCAGTTCTCGGCTGGTTAAGGTCGAGCCCTCCACCCATTTACCTTCCCTGCATAGGCCACAGAGAAGGAACTCCAAAGCGCTGAATTACATGATTCTGGGAATCAAAGTTTCTATCATGTCTTCTTGTGTAATACCCACAACCAGCGAAGGCACCAGTTTGTGAAACTGTGGCCATCTTAACTAAGGAGTGGAAATGAATGTCTCTGCGGGTCACATATCTGCAGCGCGGCCCAGCAGTCTAAGCATGTACCCAGAGTTTAGGGTTTTCACTACGCCGGGTTTCATCCCAGCTGACAGGTGGCATCATCTTTCTAGTGACCAAATGCAGATCGGTCTAAGGCATCAGAGGGCACCAGGAAGTAGAAGCCAGCTAGAGGCAAAAGAAGTGTTGTATCCAAGCTGTGGCCACGCAGGATGGGTTGGGAGAGCAAAGCAGTCCTTTGCAGGGCTGCTTGTCCAGGTCATAGGATTCCGTGTGTCGTCTAAGGGTAAGATCTTTCTTCTAGCAAAACAGAAACGGATAAAAGCACAGTGGTTGTCTTTGAAGTGGAGATGCGGGAACTGCAGACTTCCTCCCTTACAGCTCTGGTTCCCACCTCATGCACCAGATCTGTTCGGGTCAACTCAGGGAACTGCTGAGCTCAGCAGGGAAACCGGTATGGACTCATGGTGGAGGAGACCCGGAAACCAGCAGGTGAGCAGGCGAAACAGACTTCCGTTGGAGCCTTGTCTTTGAGGGACACTTCACTTTCTAACTGCAGATAGGGGCTGACTGGAGAGTAAGACACACCTCATTCCATAAGAGAATTTAAAGGCTGAACACACCGCTTCACTTTCTAACTGCAGAGAGGGGCTCAATGGAGAATAAGGGATACCTCATCCCATAAGAGAATTTATAGGCTAAACCCACTGCACATAAGTAGGTTTTTTTCTTCCTGTATTTGAAAATTAGAATATAATTTACATGTAATGCACATACTTTGAGCACTCAGTTCTGGGGGTTTGGGGTTTTGGCAGTTTCATACATTGGGTATACAGTCATCATCCAAAACACCCATCAGCCCCGGGAGCTCATTCTTGATCATTTCCAGTTAGTTCTGCCCTCCTTGCTCAAGGAGGCACTTTGGGATTTCTATCAGGTAGAGTTTTGTCTATTGGATTCTCTGGGACTGAAATCATAGATACATATCTGTACATAGGTACAGATACTCTACCGTCTGGCCTCCTGTTCAGCATGCTACATGATGGGCAGGCATCACCGTGGCGTGTGTCAGCAGTTCATTCCTGGCCGTAAAAGGATGGAATCCACTGTCCACATGGCTCACCCCTTACTTATCCTCTCTCCTGCTGACCATTGCGTGGCCATTACGAATAAGGCTGACGTAAGAACTGTCACACCACTCTTTCTGTGGGCACAGCTTTTCGCTGCCTTTGAGTGGAACAAATTTGTGTATCTAAGCAACTGTCAGAGTCTTTCACAGGGATTATAACATTTCATACATTTGATGGTGACAGTGTATGGAGGTTCCCATTGCCCGGCACCCTTACTGTCTTCTGTCATTACTATCTGTTCAATTTTCATGAAACTATTACATGGGAAGTGATCATTCATCGCAGTTTTAAAATGTACCGACCTCACAGCGATTGATGCGGATAATATTTTTAGAAGCTTTGCTGACCATTTGCATATCTACCTTTAAAAGTGTTTTGTTGTTGTTATTTTTGCTTGTCAGTGTTTGGTTTTTCAGACGGAATGTTGCTATGTAGCCAAGGCTGGCCTTAAATTCAAAATCATCCACCTCAGACTAAGTGTGGGATTGCAGGAGTACCCTACCATATCCAGTTGATGACTCTTCTTCTGATTTATATATATATATATGTAAGTGTCCTTAATATGTTTGGATAAAATTCTTTGTGAGAGAATCTATAGAAATGGTCAAAACCATAATTTCAGGTCTGTTCCTTGCCTGGAAATACAGAAAATTAGAATAAAACTAAAACCATAGCATGAAGGGGTATGGGAAGGCTGGGCCTGTCTGTCATTTCAGTTTTAACTTTTGTTTTGTTTCTATAAAATTGACCCTAAATGATTCTTTTTGTCACAGGAAGATTCCAGATGGGTCCTAAGACCAGGATTCTTCGAGATAAAAAGCTTTATACAAGCTGGTGGTCCCTGGAAGAAGGCTTCGTATTGGAGAGACAGGCTCAGAGGTCTGGTACTTTCGGACTATGTCCCAAACCAAAGGTAAAATGTCTAGTCATCTGTGCTCAGTGTTTCCACACTCTGCCTCCTCTCTGCTTACCCCCAGCATCCTTTTCGGTTGACCACAGTAAGCTGATGCCCAAGTCTACTGTGTGGCCTGAATAACGAGGGCTTCCAGAGCCTGCTGTTAAGCATCTGACTCCAGAGGCTAACTTCTCAGCTGGCATCTGATTAATTCCCTTTTCTAGTTTCCTGAAACATGGTCATCCAGAGGCCTCAGTTAGTCTCCCTTGTATGTATCCAACATTTCTCGGAGATGAAATCAGTCTCTTTCCTGAGTATTTTATGTCCTCAAGGAACATCCTTCCGCTGGGTTCCTTTCCTTTCCACAAGTCTGGCATATAACAGGGCTCATTTTGTTGTTTAAAAAGATGGCTTCTGACTTCCACTCTAACTTACTGCTGATGAGCAAGGCTGGCTTTCCAGCTGTCCCTTATGCTCATCTGTGGAGAATCCAGCTGGTTTGCTGGTGATTTGGAGAGTGAGCTCATCCTTATCATCACCTTCTGGGTACCACGTTCTGAAATGACCTCATCTGTCCCTTAATCTACTGATGTCCTGACCACTCCACAGAACACGTCCTCAAAGAGATTCACAATCTTCCAGGGCCAGAGGCCATTCTCTGACTGTCCCCAAAATGTGGGGGTGGGGGGTGGGGGTGTATGTGTCTGCTCTCACAGAGACAACGCTGTGAGAAGCAGAGTCTATACCGGAAATGAATTTGATGATTTAACTGTATTTGGAGAGAAGTTGGCCAAGCTCGAAGCAAAGCCTGAACCAAATGAAACAGAGAAAACACAAAGTTCCCAAGTGCACTCAGCTGTCTGTTGGCCTACTTTGTTTTTTCTATTCTATTCAATTAGCTCCTCATCAACTCTCAGAGTGCTCAGGGACCCAGGTGACTCTGGGGACTCTGTCGTTCTCTCTTGATTCAGAGTTTTAGACTTGGAAGACTAGGCCCGGCGTGTGGCTGAAGAATGAGGCCTTCCTCAAGGGGCCTCAGGAACGGTGACCTCTTTGAAAGACATTTTGGAAAGAATATTGTCTGTACTGGAGATACCAAGAAGGGAGTTAGAAAAATAATGGAAAGGTTGTTTTTCTTTAGGGGGGGGAGAGGATGAAAAGTAGGAAAAGAAGCCCAAGACTTTCCTACCAGAATAGATTCACCAAACTCAAGGCCGTGCTGCTAAACAACCGATGGATAGAAGCTGTAATCATCTTGGGCCCTGTTCTCAGACAGTCATCCCCATGGGGTCTTCCCATTCCTACTCTTCCTAGGCATTTAGGTTTGGAGAATTAGTTAGCTCTCAAAATACCTGTTAGTATTTTATTCTGTGCCTGTCTTTAAAAAAAAAATGTGTCTTCTTCTTTTCTTCTCCTTCCTTTCTTTACTTCTTCTCTTTATAAATAATCACGAACCAGCGTGACATCTTAAATGAGAATGGCCCCCATAGGCTCATATATTTGAATGCTTGGTTGCAGTTTGTGGGACTATTAGGGAAGGATTGGGAGGTGTGGCCTTGTTGAAATGAAATGATGTGTCACTGGGAATAGGCTTTGTAGTTTCAAAAGGCCCAGGCCAGGCCCAATTATCTCTCTCTGCCTCATGCTTGTGGATCAGGATGCAAGTTCTCAGCTGCTGTTCTAGCATCATGCCTGCCTCCCTGATTCTGTCATGCTCCCCATTGTGATAGTCATGGACTTGATCTCTGAAACTGTAAGCCCCAATAAACTCTTTCTTCTACAAGTCGCCTTGGCCGTTGTGTCTCAGCACAGCAATAGAAAAGAAACTAAGAAAATCAGTTTTTTTTTTTAAAGTTACTTGAACTTTTAAAATTAATATGTCCTTTGAATGGATTGATAAGTTAATTGTTTGTGGCCTTGTATAAATACTAGGTCTAATTTACCACTTCAAAACAGTACACTTACTTTTTTATGGTAGGGTAATTTTATAGGCCAATGGAAAATACTTAGTTACCAATTTTCTCATTTTGAGAAATGTTAAATCTCTTTTCCGAGGGGTTCTTCTAGCTTAAACTGGTTACTCATTCTGTACCTGGCAGAGCATTCTGTACCTGGCAGAGGGCTAGGCATTCTGTTCTCCAGGGCTAGGCACATTCTTAGCCAGACAGTTCATGTCTGTCCTATACTACTGCATCTTTACCCAAACAAACACACAGCATTGAACCTTGATGAGATTAATTTTTTTTTTTTAAACACAGATAATATTATCTTTGCTCAGATCCCCATCTCCAGACCTGCCAATTCCAGAAGGACCTGAAAATGTCCGTCAGGGGTCTCTGATAATGTACTGTAAATGGTGACTTTCCAGAAAACTCAAGCTGTATGAATCAATGAATGTTAATGAATTTTAAAATTTATATTTCATTCATTTATTTTTTCAAGAGAAGATTATAGGGGAATCTTCCAGTGATTCTGATATGAGCTTAACAAAAATGTTAGAAGCTACTATTAAATATATGTTTGAAGGAGGTTGACTTACTTCACTGTATTTATTATGTGAGACCTTATGAAAAGCATGCTTAGATCAAAGGTGGCTACAGTGACCACTAAGAAGAAAACATTTAAAAGATTACCTCAACCAGATCTTATTTTGTTTTCTGGTATAGTCAGTATTCAATTCTTTATAGTTTCACAGTATAACAAAGGAAGAAAAGATGATGAAGTTGGGTGAGTGATGGGGTCCTTACATGGTCACAGGCCACTGGGGCTGTCTACAGCCTATGTCCCTGGAGTGGTATGCCCACTGAACACCACAAGGTCCTGATGACTGGGACCAACATTTCAAACATCTATAACCTTGACAGTGACATTAAATTAAAGCCTATCTATTTTATAAGCTGTCGGACTGTGCAAACAAGAAAAAAAAAAAAGGAAGAAAAGAAAAAAAAAGAAATGGAGGGAAGCTATTGTTTACACTAGAGAAAACAGTATATTGAAAGCTCTGACTTCTAGGGAGAGAAATAGCAACACAGAACTAGGTAAGTTAGGACACAAAGTCATTGGAAGATCTCTGCCTATCATGATGTTCTTAGAGATGCAAGAGTTTTAACCATGGCACATGCTCAGTATCGACAAGTGAACAGGGCATGGCTAACTAGAATCCCTTTATCAGAGAGCAGTGAAGATTTGTGATGCCTAGAGGTCATGCCCTTCTAGAATGAACTGGGAATGTGCCCCCACACAAGAGAAACCAGTGGATTTTTAGATATAGGAAAGACCCATGATAGACATATTAAAATATTTTCAAAAATTTGAAATGAAAGTTTTTTTTCTATTTTCTCATTTTCTAGTTTTCCCAAGAGTCAGTCAAGAACAAAAGTATAAAAAAGTCAGAGATTTTGATTTAATAAAAATAACAAAATCCTGTTTTTTCTTCCTTATCTTCAACTCTTTTTTTTTGGGAGTGGGGGGCCTCTGGAGATACTCTAGTACAGATTGGAAGACATCCCCTAGGGATGCCAAACTCTGCCTACCAACTGACTTTCTCATCGGGTGGTCTCTCCATGGCCCATCTGGGCCAGGTGTCGCCCATTCTGTGTTCCCCCATGCTGTGCCTTCTATCACAGAATTAGCATGCTGATGATTCCCACCATGTGCTTCTCCCAACATGCTCCCTAAAATGGCAAGGATCCTTGCATCCTAAGCGCATAGCTTTTGATATGTAGTAGGTGTCTGTAGTAGGTGTTCCCTGGGCTGAATTTCCATGCAGGAGGAAAGCTAAGGGAGCAGGCACTTTCTAACCTAAAACACAAACACCCACACACACAATTAGCTAAGAAGCCAAGCTCACCAGTAAGGCATGACCAGCTTTCCCTTCCCGGGGCAGAAGCTTCCTCATGTAATGACAAACCTTCTCAGGTTCTGCCTGGTCCCAACACATCCTCGTGCGAACCTGATAACTCAGAGTTAACTGTTCTATGCCTTACTAAGGTTAATATTTCATATAACTGTCAAGCGCATTAGGCAAGCTTTGCAAATGCAAAGTGAGAGATATTTTTAAAGATTATGTATGTGGTCCATACTTTTATAAAATTAGCTACAATCTCTTGGTGTCATTTTGGGAATTTTTTCCAATGTGTGTGTGCTCACCTCAAGGAACACCACAAGTTAGTCACTGACTAGAGGAAAAGTCTCTCTTGATAAATATGTATCTATACATACTATCCACACACACATTTTATCGGGCAGTGAGAAATCTGTGACGTTTCCCCAGGGTCTCGCTAAAAGACTGGTGTGCGTCTCACTCTGATCATGAGGCAGAGGGCTTTGTGTGGTACAGAGTAGAAGAGGGCTCCTTTAGAGGAGGTAGCAGCCACAACTGGTCCCGAAAGGCTGCCTGTGGTCCAACTGTTCATTGTTGTCAGCATATTTCAAGGTATTGCTCTTTTCATGCCCCCACTAAATGGATTTATCCATTATCTAGTTTAAACTAAACCTGCACAAAGACATGTGGCTTAGTAGGTTTTCTGCAAAGAAAATGCTATTTGGAGAGAATTCAAATCATGGAAGCAACAGAGCTCTGAGCTTTCTGTCAGTTACATTACAGGCTAAAGAGACAGTGGCAATCCAATCAGATCTGTTAAACAAGCAAAAAATAGAGATAATCAGAAGACTACTTGAAATTTGTAATCATAATATCTCATGGAAAAGTTAAGCCACATCCAAAGGGAGCTAAGGAGTTTTGTGATTACTAGCCAATGACAGAATATTTTTATAATTAAAAACTACTAAATATACATATTCAGGGGGCTATATGTTCAAAAATGTTTTATAGAAAATGTGAATAACCAAAAAAAAAAAAAATTGGAGACTACTGGCTTATCCCTACTTCTAAAAATATTTTATATTTATTTCTGATTATCCTAGTTGTAGAAATTTAGAAAATGCAAGAGAACATCAAAGGTAAACTAACCACCCAACTTTTAGCCACCATGAAATAAACATTATTAGCATTTGTCTTCTGCTCTCTTTATGTCATGACAGATTCATGTGAACACCTTTTGCAGAGGGAGGCTGAGTCTACAGGAAAGCTTTATAGGACATCATTTAGGCATCACTCGGGGCCTCTGTCTACCATCCAAGACAAGAAGCCAAACAAGGTATGTTAGAAACGCTGCCACATCCTGGTACTGAGCCTAACAAATCTGGGATGTTTGACTTCCATGGCGGGCACATTAGGATCTCATTCCAGGTAATAAAATGACAGCCACATAGGGCATCGTTACCGAGGAGAAAGAGGCAGGGCAGTGATCTGTGCTTTCCTGATGTTTAAGTTAATTAGCTCATCTCAGCCATCAGTGATACGGCTGAGGACCCACGCTCACAGCCCCCAGATGTCAGGGTGGTGGGCCTGCTCCACTCCCAGCACTCCCCAGAAACTTGGACACTTTCCACCAAAGGCCTTCCTTTAGGAACAGAACCAGAGCTGCGGGTCCCCTGTAGGCACTGCCCCGACTTATGTCAACTCTGACGTGGCTCTTTTCACAGAAGCCACTCTGAGCTTCACACTCTAGGGGTGTGTTCCTCACCCTCACATGGATGCACGGTTGGTATTTGAAACAGCCTCATCGCCCTTAAAAATAACTTCTGGCCATCTGACTTGAGGCAGAACTTCCCATGGTCCGGCAGCATTTCCATTTTTATCTAGGATTAGAGGTGGAATTGCCCTCTAGCTTCCACCTCCTCCCAGATGGGGCAAGGCCACCTGAAACCTGAACATCACACTCTATCAACAGATGCTGAATCAGGCCACTGGTTTTTATCTCCTTTATTTATGGGGTCCTCCCCACCCCCCATGATGTACCAATCACTCCAAGGTACTGTCCAGTACTAGGGGAGGGAGCCTTATACAAAGGCTAGCTAAAGAACACAGATCCTGTAAGTGAAATAAAAATTCCTCTACCAACATTTAAATAGATTCGAACTTTAATGTATTTGACTTGTACTCCTTTAAAACGCTATTTTCTACATATGCTTTCGGTTGTCTTTCAGACATGAAAGTGAACTTCCTAGAGCCGCTACAGGCAAACAGACTCTGCCAATACCTCTAGCTGACAGCAGTGTGTAACTGATGAAGCTAACTAACTCAGTTTGGGACTAAACTAGCACCTCTGTCCTCTAATCCATAGCCTTCTGATCAATAAATCTTAAACATGGTGGTTTTATTTTCCTTAAGCATTTTTTTTTTATGTGAAAAGAGGAAAGTAAAGTACACAGCAGTCTAAGTAGGGCTTTCATGAGAGCAGGGCATCATAGCACAAACCTCGGATCCCTGCCCACTGCCCTGTCTCAGAAAACAAACAAGGCTGGTCGGGTGGCTCAGTGGGTAAAGATGTCTGCTGTTGGACTTGACAACCTGATTTGGTCCCCAGGACCCTCATGGTGGAGGGGGAGAGAAGTGACTTCTGTGAGCCATCCTCTGAATTCTAGAACAAAACAAACCAAACAAAAAGCCAAAAATAGTGCTGGAGAGATGGCTCCCCGGTTAAGGACTTGCTCTCACAGAGGACCCAGGTTCACTTCCCAGCACCCGCCTGGTGGCTGGCTCATTGTTCACGCATTTTCCTTCTGGAATGTACTCATCCCCAGAGGGATATGGCGGAGCTCAGGAAGAACTCCTCGACAGAAGTTAAATGCAGCCTCTTCCTCTTTGGTGAGTCTCATTCCTGACCGCTGAAGAGTAACGGTTTGGACCCTTCCTTCCCGCCCCTTCCCACAATGCTGGCACTGTGGAGTTCACACAGTACTCAGCGTGGCTTGGTAACACATTTTTTTCCCCACATGCATTTTAACTGTTGTTTCGAATACGCTTTGATACCACATGCCGCTTGAAATCTCTTGAGTACAGACGTAAAATTCAGGGACCATGTAAGAAAAGCAGCAGTCGCAGAAACCAGTTGGAAAGGTAATTAAAATATGCCTTTAGAACATATCCTTTTTTTTTTTTTTTCTTCTTTTTCTGTATGGTGTAATAGTGTTGGTGACAGGATGTGTGTGTGAGTGCGTTGATAAGGATTAATCCAGGACATCTCAAATACCAGACAACTACTCAACTACTAAGCTACATCCCAGCCTACCTTTAGAACATGAAATCTTGGAGTAAGCATTGCCAGGGCCCCTGAGGCATGTAGCCAGGTGTGCTCACAGGGCAAGAAAGAACCTCAAGGGACATAAGGGGCAGAAAGACGATAACTTTCAATGCTACTTTTCTTTTACACTTTAGATCCTGAACATGAACATTTTGTTCCAGGACCAAAGAAAAAAAGCAGCTATTTCCCAGACAATCCTCCGGTCCCGAGTTAGATTGTAACTGGGATATTGAAATTTTCAACATTTAAAAATAAAACAATTCCTTCACAACTAGTTTGATGGACGTTCCCGCAAACACAGTTGGGAAGGTTGGTCCCTATAAGCCCTGATGCTCCAACTTCAGGGAGCTTTCTAGGAGGAAAATTAAGAGGGAGTGGTAGGTGGAGTTCGGTGGCAGAGCCCTTGACTAGCTCCTGTGAGGTGCTGACTTCTGTTCCCACCACTACAAGAATGAAAATCAGCGAAGATGTGCTAGGTGGAGGATTAGCCTCGTCCCTATCCTACCAGTCAGGGGCAAAGAGAAAAGGGTGTTTTTAAGAGACTCTTCTACCACCCTCAGAAGCAGCAGTTCCATGTGTGCTTTCCCTACCCCAGAAGCTCTGCTCGTGTAGCTTTAGTTACAGCTTCAAAACAGAAAATAATAAACATATTAACTATGCGAGGCAGATACCACCGCCGCCATGTTAACTCCGCTCTTCCAGAAGTGAATGGAAGAGTACACGGTAAACCAAAGCCGTGCCTTATCTCGGGCTGCCCTTGCCTTCTGCGTGATGAGATTCACTGAATCGCCGAGCCCTGCTCCAGACTGACTCACACCCCGCCCCAAACACACACTGCTGAGGTGCTAGGAATTCAGGGTGTTATACATACTAGGCTCTACAACTAAGCCGGATTCCCAGAGGTCCCAGTGATCAAAGCTATCCAGGGAAGTGATCCACAGACAGGAAGTAAGCAGGGGGCTCTGCTCAGCAGTCAGGATGAAGGGGACTAAAGAGAACAGATACTAGCGGAATGTGAATTCTGTGAGTTCTAAAGTTATACCCTGATACGCCGCCCCTCTTCATGTGGCCAGTCTAAGGATGCAGCAGCGGGCCTGGCCTGGAAGTGCTTCCCTGGGCACATCCACTGTCTCTCTCCCTCCTCCCTTCCTGCCTTCTTCTCTGGCTGCCCCCTACCTCGATGGTGTACTGTTCAAAGATGCGCAGCTGCAGGAAGATGTCCAGCTTGATCTTCCGCTCGTGAAACAGCTCTTCCATCTGCACCTGAGCATCGTCCAGCTGCTGGAGGACGGACTCGATGTGGCTGATAGAACTACTGTGAGGCGTCTTGTTGTTGGATACGGCGGAGTCCCTGTGGCAGAGCGGGGAAACAAGAGAGGAAGAGGCCTTACTATGTGAAAAGTGATGGAGGAGCGGGGTGGCTTTCCTCACCTGGCAAAGAGGATGCAAATCAGGTTAGACATTTAACAGGCCAATCTATGCAAGTGCCACTGCGGCCTGACACCATCTCCTAAGTAGGAGAAGCAGAGATGAATTCACACTCTTTGAAATTCATACCTTTAATTGCGAATCTTGCTACTCTCCCATCCTCAAAGGATAGAATGAAATAAGCTAAGAGAAAGGGCATAAAATATCACAGAAACGGAATGGCCCAAATCACACGTATAGTCTAATAAACACACACACAGCAGAACACATAAAGGTAGGTAGACAAAGGAATCTGAAAGCAAAACCGAAAAACTTTCCTAAATTACTTCCAAAATTATTCGCCAACTTCACAATGCTGGGGTTACACCGTGGGCCGGTGTTCCGAAGCAGACTTCAGGCTACAGTTAGGAAAGCATAGGATCTGGAAGTCTATAAACATCATTCGGGTTCCTGCTGTGACATACATAGGCTGGTGATCCTGGGAAATCATCAACCCCAGCCCACAGTTTGCTGTGCGGTAGGCAGTTGAGAGTTGGGACCGGAGCGTGCGGCAGAAATCATTGTTGATGCAGAAGGGGCACAGGGAAGTGTCAAGGGTTTCCTACAACACAGTCAGCCTGGGAGAGTAAGGCTAGAGAGCACAGGCTGGGACAAAAGACAAGTGTTTCAGAGGGGATGGGCTTTGATTTGGGGAATGGACAGACTCATCCAGGGAGAAGGGAGGGGGCCGTTTCCTCCACGGTCTACGTAAAAGTAGCAGGGACAAGAAGCAGGTCGCAGAGCGGAACGGAGCTATAGAGAGATGGTCTTGTTCGGGGGAAATGACTGTGGAGGAAAGCGAGACCACCAATGACACTGTTTACGGGAAAGCTATAGTGCTCCCGAAGCCTAAGTTCTGCAGAACCTGAAATAAGCCAGAGCTTTAAAATGGGAAATGAGCCTGCACACCTGTTACTGCTGAGGCCCTGGTTTCTTACGAGACTCAAGAGGTCACCGGGCAAAGGAGAGAGCATGAGTGTTAAATTCTCTCCTCAGCAGGTCCCAAAGGCAGAGTCCTCTTAGCTTGGGCTTGCCTCAGAAGCGGCAGGGCCTGAGCTCGTGCTGCCTGCTCCTGAAGACAATTAAGAGCTCTTGTTGTGTCAAGTAGCTCCTAGCCACCCAGAGAGCTCCTAGCCCTACCTCCTACTCTTGGGGCATCAGAGTGGGAATGGGCACAGTTTCTATCTCCACTGTTGTGCTGAATAAGCAAGAGGTGTGGGTAATAACATGCCTTAAGTGTTTGTCCAGAGGTGTTTCTGCAATGAGGAGGACCTGCCTGCTCTCTCAGATCACCCCCTCAGACAGCATACGAGGCATCTGGGCAGTGTCCCACTAGGAATCACGGAGATGATCCACAACCACCTCAGAACTCCAACCGCAGACACAGAGGAGGTGTGTTTCCAAGGTATAGGAGAGATCCTGCCTATGTTCGTAAGCTCCCCTCACTTCCTACTCTTCGACAGTCTCTGATGTAGGGAGGGAAGCACAGGAGAATGCCAGGCCAGTGGATAGATGTGATGCCACTGGCGCTCTTGGACACGTGCACAGGGCACTTGCTAAAATCCATCCTCTTAAACAGTGTGGAGAAGGCATCACCCACATCACAGCCTCTACCACCACCGAGCAGGCTTTAGCCCTTGGGCACCGTGCAAGACTAGCAGTTGTGAGGAACGTGTGCCATCTCTGCAGGCTCAGCCCTAGGAAGAGGAAAACCAGGCAGCCAGCTTGTGGGAAGCGTTTCAAAGTTCACGTCTGTCAAAACCATCAGAGAACCCTTCGTCTAACGGAGAGTCTGAAGCACGTGCCTTAGTTATACAAACAAGGCAGTCGACACTCCGACTGCCTAAGTGGCTGCCCACTAGTTTGACTTGTTAGAAGCAAATGACAGTAGGTTTTCCTAGGTAGGCAGACAAAACTCATGCATTATATATTCATGAAGATGAATCGGGGAAAAGGCAAAGAGGCTGTGTTGTTAGTATATAATGGGGAAACTCAGCACATCTCATGTGCATGTTTAGAACAGAAATGATTAATTTCAAGCAGAAAAAAAGAAACCATGCCAAGGCCTCTTAAAGATAATTTTTCATTGTTTTTTTAATTGGACAATTGGTATGGGTCGGGGGAGCTTTCTCCAGCTAAAGTAATACCCTCAGGCCTCAGGGCTGGCCTGGGACTTGTCGATGAGATTATTTCTGTCTATAGCTGGCAGAGGTCCCAGAACTTGGTGATTTGGGGGCAGAAACAAGTCCCTGAGGGCAGGCATCATTAGCACCATCAAATCCTATTTATGCAGCACCTGGGCATGGGGCTGGTTGCTGAGGGCTTGCCTAAGGCTTAGTGACACTTTATCTGAGGAGCCAGTGCCCTTGACAGGGACAGGAACTAAACATTGATGCCAACAGAAAACAATCAGTGGTGTGGGCAATACTAAACAAATCCACAGCTTTCAACAGGGTTTTCATGTTTTACTTAGTTGTGTGTGTTAACGTTGACAACAAAGGAGTTTCATTATGCAGACAGGAAGGCACTGTTGAAAGGTCACAATGGCTAACCTTCCCTTCATCCTCAGGGTCCCAAAGGGAAGCAATGGGGCTACGGAATTCAGAGTTTGGCCGAAGATCAAATGCTGGTTGTAAGGCGCAGAGGAAGCCCTGAGTGGGTGTGTGTGCAGCCAGCAATGAGATGGCTATATCAAGGACCGATAGCCCTCAGACCCACAGGAAAATGGCCTCCCCCACTGCTCCCAAGGTGAGGCTCAGGGGGATGGCATTCTCTGGTCTGTGAGGATGTTGATAATATATGCAGAGAATGCCCACTGTAGATTTCTCTCCTTGGATATTTATGGCCTAAAGACTAGAGACTGCCCCTACTGAGATAAACCTGTCTCTTTGAGTCAGCTGAATACTCTAGACCCTGCCTCTAATTCAGCTGTGTGCAAGAATCCCACTTCTCTGGCCGACTATGTAAAATAAACACTGAGCAGCCAGGGCTGCTGCTGAGGCCTCTCCATCAGAGACCCCAGTTCATTTGATCCCAGATTTTCCGTGTGTCTGTGTATTTTTCTGTTCTTCATTTCCCCACAGTCAGTCAGGTTCATCCTTGTTGCTGTGCTGGATGCAGCAACTGGATAAAACTATATGTAATAATGTTTGTTTCTCTGCATGGCCAAACATATCATTATTCCTAATGAAAATGCTATTCTTACTGTTTGCTGAATATCATCCCAGGTGATAAACAATGCTCTGAAGCATCAGAGCTTTCCTTGAATGAATGCTTCCGTCTGAACTCAAGCTGGACGTGGAACGGACATTTGTGTGTCTTACAAACAGAGAAATGGAAGCTCACACAGGACCACAAAGCAGGCTGTGGCTGAGTCAAGACGGGGACAGGACTTATCTTGTGTCTAGCCCGAGGCACTTCCCGATGGAAATCACTGCCCATGCTGACCTGGCCTCGGTGGGCTCCCCCAGGGAGGGAGGCGCTGACCTGAGCTGCTGGATAAGGTCTTCGCCTTCCTTGATGACATTGAGAGTGGCATCCAGGGTGGCGGTCTGCTGCTGCTGGAACTGCTTGATCAGTTCCTGGACCGCATCCACGGAGTCTGCACAAACATCCTCCAGCACCTCCTTCTGCAGATCTTCCATCCATGTCCACAGCTGTGTGGGAGAGAGCAGAGACTGAACTCGCTGAAGAGAGAGGGCAACAAAAGCCGCAGAGGAGTCACATCCCAGATCGGGAGTCACTGTTGTCAGCAGCACCTCTAGAGGCCAGTGTGTGTTGCTACAGTGATACTCGTTACCCATATTGGCCAAGTTTCACGGCCTAAGAACCGGAAAACCAAATATTTCAGTAAAACCTGCAGGTCTCTTAGAGCAAAGAGGTTCCTCATCTTTGGGAGACCAGAATGAACAGGAGACTGGAGCGGACAAATATTTTATCTCTTAGAAAGGAGAAAGTGAAGGGCCCTGCACACTTCTTCCAGGCAGCTAGAGACTGCTTCCTGGAAGTTGACTGTAACAGCACATACAAGTTGATCTTATTGCAAAGATGCAAAAAGACGCCACCCAAGAGGAGCAGAGTGAAGAGAAAGTGTAAGCGATGCCATGCTAAACTCTTTGGTTCTTTTTAACATTGCTGGGTTATTTAGAAAGTTAAGTACAAAAGGTGCAGCTTTTCTTGACTTCAGTGAAAGTACAAGATACTTCCACATTCTATCCAAGGTGGCGTTAACTGTTCGACAACTTTAAAGAAGCTAAGTCTAGTGTTTTGAATAAATGAGCACTGGAAGCAGTGAAGGATGACTTCCTGAAAGAAAACTTGTTCACTAAATGCTAGGTCACCTAGTGAAATGGATGCTTCAGCCATTTCTAGACCTCTGGCTTTAATGGAGCTATATCATGGTCCATTGTTCCCTACTTAAATATGAAGTCCCTGCTCTGTCCCACCCTTTCTCTTAGAACACACATGGTTATAAACTTAGATAGCTATACCCAAAAGAATGGGCCTAATCTGGGGCTCTCTAGAACCCAGCAGGGTAGAGTAGTTACGAGAGCCCTGCAGTGATGAATGCAGGTTAGCTTTAGTGGTGTGACCACTGAAGCCAGGAAGGGTTGGCCACAGCTACTGTCTTTCATACATAGCAGGGCAGCCTAAGGAAAGGGAAACCAAGAAAAGCCAGAAGGAAGGGGATAGCCAAGGAAGAAAGATGTGCAGGGTGTGGGGTGGGTAGTGGGGGTGTGGGGTGCATGGCAGTGGCTTTATCATAATTTCTTCCTGCTGATTAGCTGTTCTGTCATACATGGTGACCTTGAGGGATGCTGAAAAGACCACCATCCCCAAAGGCAAACTTCTCCCTTAGTCACTTTGAGGATACTGTTTCATTCTGCCTTTACGATACTAATTTTTGTTTCTTAAATAAATAGGTCAGTTTGGTAACTGAAATGGAAGAGAAGTTGTTCTGCTCTTGAGACCGTCATCCTGTTTGAAGACTGGACTGTTTTAGTTTGATTCTTGGGAAGGCAGGTAGACAAACGTGTGCATATGTGTTTGTGATGTGTGTGTGTGTGTTTATGAGAAATAAAGGGCACATAGAGTGATTTCACAAGGAAAGAACCAAAAAGAAGTGGGTATTTAATACAGCTATCTAAGAGCTGATATGGTGACTCTGGACATATTCTTTAACTTACCACTCATACTTATTAACAAAAAATCTTACAAATGGTATTTAGAATGACTAGGGATGGCAGCATTTCCATGGAAACACAACAAGGAAAGAAAATTCTGCCTTGACAGTCTGTACAGATAGACGACCTGGACTTCAGTCTCAGGATGTGGCCAGGGATATTTCTCCCTTTTCCAGCTCTCTAGACCAGCACCTGCCTGCTGCCTGTGTGGCCTGAGAATCTTTGAATACTCAAAGATTCACACAGTTGACACTGATCTCTGGGTGCAGAAGAAAATGCTGAGCATATTCCTGTCATCTCCCTTTATCAAGTGGTTTTTCTTTGCTTTAAGTAGCTATTAAAGAGTGTGATTCAGAGACTGAAGCAGCAGGCACAGGGCCTGCATGGGTCTGCACCAAGTCAGTCCTCTGTGTGTGTGTTATGGGTGTTACCTTGGTGTTTTTGTGAGATTCCTAACAGAAGTAAGTGTGTCTCTGGTTCTTTTGCATGCTCTTGAGACTCTTTTCCTCCTGTTGGGTTGTCTTGTCCAGCCTCAATATGAGGACATATTGAAAATGAAAATACATGTTAAACTATTTATTTTATTACTTATATGTATGTATGTGCTTTATGTATGTGAATACAGGTACCATGGAGGCTAGAAGAAGTTGTCAGATATCTTAGAGCTGCAGCTACCCAACATGGGTGCTGAGAACCAAACTCAGGATCTCTGAAAAAGCAACCAACACTCTTAACTGCTGAGTCATCTCTCTAGCCTAGAAATACAGGTTTTTTTTTTTTTGTTTGTTTGTTTGTTTTTTAAATCAAGCACAACAGCCTAAACTTCTTGGTATATTTATTTGTAGTCTTTATTCTATATGTGGTCAAAATTGTGGTCATTCCAGATAGTCATATGGGTTACCAAATGGCTGTGTAATACTCTACCACAGTAGATACACTATGACTTGTTTAACAAATCAGTGTGAAACATTCATGTGGTCTCTCATTATTCAAGACTGACTAGAACTGTGATGAAATGATCAGATGATTTTAGTTGTCAGACTCCTGTGGTTGAAAAGAGTTCACAAAGAAGGCCGATAGGATTAAAAAAGACTTCAATTTGAGGAAGAAATGAGATTGAATGTTATCTTATTACTATCTTCTATTTCCTTTATGGTCCTAATTAGAGTAAGCCTTTTGATGTTGGAAACAGACAGAGGTAAAATTATGAACTTTAGTCTTCATAGTCAAAGGGAGTCTATTAAATCCTTCATAAAGGTGTATATTCAGTCACCACACAGAAATCTCCCAGAAAGGGAGCTTTCATTCCCATGTCGTCATTACATGATGGCATTTTATTATACAGAAGTACCAGGGAAAACCTTTAACAAATGATTGGAGGAAGAAAGAAAAAAAAAGGAGCCAGCCATAACAGAGCAGAGGAAACCTGAAACAGCAGGTTCACTCAAGGCCTCAGAGTAAAGCCCAGCAGCTTTTCCTTCATTTACTACAATTCACTGAAGGCAGGGATGGAGGGGACAACCCTGGCAAGCCAGGATCTCCGAAGGAATCTGTATTGGGTAGACCTGACTCTCAGTCCGCTCTAAACAAAAGGCCAGAGGTTTGTCTTGGGGTCAAGCAGGAGTTAAGGGTAAGCGGCCCCACCCCCAAGGAAGGGGATGACTTGCAAGGTTTGGAAGGTGGCCAGTCTTAAGGCAGAACATTGAAGCTAGCTCCCACCTGCCCACCTCCTGGAGAAGGTTCCTTTATGTATGTATGTATGTATGTATGTATGTATGTTTTTTGTCAAAGAACTGGAGTGAATGCAAGTAATTGGCAATATGGGCACCTCTCTCTTTTCTTCTCTCCCCCACTTTATGTTTGTTTGTTTGTGGTAAGACCACTAGCTTCCCGTTGTCAAAGAACACTAGCAAGACTACATTTCTCAGCCAGGATCAACCTCCTCATCAAATCCCTGCAAAGGAGGAGGAGGAGGATACCAAAGAGGAGCGGAGGAGGAGGAGGAGGAGGAGGAGGAGGAGGAGGAGGAGGAGGAGG
>NW_026596064.1:13486273-13512394 GCF_907164565.1 Psammomys obesus
GAGGAGGAGGAGGAGGAGGAGGAGGAGGAGGAGGAGGAGGAGGAGGACAATGACAATGACAAGGAGGGGAAGGGAGCAAGGAGAAGGAAGAACACAGGAGAGGCGGAGACAGGTGAGGGGGACAGCTACAGGTGGCAGCTAAGAGCGCAAGCCTGTACAGGCTGAGCAGTTCTAATCCACAAATGTAAAACCCAGAATGCTCTGAACACACCGCCTCTCTTGCTGTGCTACTTCAGGTTTTGGTATCAGGTGTGTTCAGCAAGCTTTCAGAAGGTGCTGGGACCCTCAGCTGTACCCTTGAGTCACTCTATAACCTCAGAGTTATAATGAGTTCTTAACATCCCTCAATTGGAATTATGGCTAGTAAACTCTATCAGATTATCATGAAGACTACATAAGGCAATGTGTTTGGCAAGTAGCAGGTATTTAATTTAACAACACCAAAGCCATCGAATACACACTTAACAGTGTTTATACTTACAGTGAGCCAAACCTTCGGTGTGGGGAAATCACCTATACTGCTTCAGGCTTACTTATTATCAAAGAAGGGAAAAGTGAAACAGAACAGAAGGCAAGATTTGGTTTATGTTAGGACAATAGCATACTTAGAATACCAAGTCTGATTCAATTATTTCATAGAGAAGGGAACCCAGGGCCAGGGATGCTCTTAGAAGAGAATATCTAGAACAGAATCCTAGCCTCCATTCCACTGACAGAAGGCAGCAGATGCAGAGAGACAGGGCACTGAGGAGCCAGGTTGCCCTTGGGGAGGGGTTCTGCATTCCAAATTGGTCTTGTCTACCACCTCTAAACACAGCCTACAACCCTAGACCCTCCAGAGGGGTGTGACTCCTGTTTACTCACACTCCATTGCTGTACCCACTGGCCCTTCATGAGAAGGGAATCCACAGGCCTTTGATTTCTGAGATTGCCACTCAGAGTCAAGAGAGCCATAAGCAAGCAGACAGCCAGGCAGGAAGCCCTGGATTAGAGTTAATCCCCTTGCTTCACAGGCACTCCTCTGAAAGAGGCTATGGGTCCCCTGGAGATGAGGCAGAGCCAGCTTCAAGGAGCTCACCAGGCCTTTATCTGCTCAGGGAATCTCAGCTTAGAGAACATTATCTTTGCGTGTTTTTTTCTCTGATAGGCACTGCACCAATCAGATCCATGGTGGTTCTGACAAACCGTCAGAAGAGCCTGGGGACTGGTGTCATCCGGGCTTCTTAACGCACCCCCTGAACCCGAAATCAACCTAATTAAGCAGGGTTATCATTATTTTTTTCCTGAGTGGCAATCAAACCTTAATTAATACCCTGTTAAAATGAACTCCTAGGGGAGCATAAACATGCACACCCCAAATGAGTTCCTCTGCCAAGGGTGTTACCACACAAGCTGCTAAGTGGGCCTCCTTCCTGTCCACTTAGTCAGTCTCAAGAGTGCCCCCTGGTAATCAGCAGTGGAAAGCAATCACAGGTTCGCCACCACCTCCTCCTAGGGCACCTCTGCCCTGCCAAGTACTTTACAGGACCCCCTTTCTCTCTCCCCCCACCCCCCGCCTCCTTTCTCCACGTGGTGAACGGCCCTGTCTTGGGTTTACCCAGCTGATGTGAAGGGCATCTCTGTCAGGCTTCCTCTTCTGCCCACCATCTCTCTTCCGGACAGTTTTCGTGCCCACCTCTCTGCCCCCTGAACCACAGGCCCTACTGGAGAAGACTTCAGTGTTTTAAACACTCAGTGAAACCATGCTGGGGAGGTGGCTCAGTGGCTGGGAGGACTTGCTTCCAAGCCCGATTACCTGAGTTAGAGTCCCAGGACCCACGTGGTGGAAAAAAAGAGCCAACTCTCACAGGCTGTCCCCCCCACCCCCCATTTATGCAATGGCACGCTTAGTATCGCATTCCCCCCCCAAAAAATGTAATAAATATTGTATTTTAAACAATCTGTGATGTCAGAACAGAACACACGTGCAAAGTCTGAATGCTCCTTGCTAGCAGCAAAAACACCTGATGGAAGTTTTGAGACTAATTCCTGACAGGAAGAAGCAACCAAGAGAATCAGGGCAGGCAGTGGCGCATTTTTATATGCCCTCTTTCACCTACTACTTCTATACCAGAGATTTTGAAATTTCTTGAACTGCAGGCAGAATGTCCTAGCGTAAGTTCCTAAAACCACCTTGCCTCCATCACTCTTCCTTCTACAGGGAATTTGCTGCGTTTGGTGTTAACCTAAATGTAGGTTAATTGAAGCAAAATACTCGGAGGCTATCCTCCCCTACCCCCTTAGGACGCTGGTTAGACCCGGGTCCGCCTTCTGCGGAGCATGGGCACCGTGCCCCCTCTCCCCTTACCTCTTTGGTGTGTGTGTGGAAGGAGACCGACATGTCCAGGAGGAGCTTCCGCTGCTCCACCCTGCGCACGAAGTCTTGGATGCGCACCTCCAGGTGTCTGGCTGCCTTGTAGATCTCCTCCGGGTCACATTCCCCAGTCTGAGCCAGCTGCTCCGCGGCTTCTAGGAGCTTGTCGGCGTTGGTGTATGTATTCTGCCAGCAACGAGAATGAGGCAGAGTTAACTGGCAGCCAGGGAACAAGCTTCGCGCCTTCTGACAGCCCACCCTGGGACTCCCGAAGGAGCGGGTACGGAGAAGGGGAGGCTCTGAGCTGACAGCTCCCTGATCTGGCACTACTCTTGAGTGCGCGCAGCTGGCACCTCGCCCGCCTCCGAGCAGGCAAGCAGTGGGCTGCTAGGCACACTGGTTAGGAACCTCACCTGTTTCTGGGATGTCTCAGAGGCGCAGCGTCCCTAAAGATAAGAAAGGAGGCCTGTGAGAGCCTCCTTAACCCTTTGGCTCAGATCCCCCACCGTCAAGGAGCCCCTTCCTCTTCCTCACATCTCAGGCTGCTTCTGGCAGAGTTGGAAATAGCACATCCATAAGGGTGCTCTGTGAGCACGCTTCTATATGAGAATCATGTGAAAAAAAAAAAAAAAAAAAAGCCAACTAGGAGGCTTGCTTTGGCCCCGCCCACCAGCTCCCCACCACTCTGGCGTTTATCTTTTGGAAGGAAGGGAAGGAGGCCACAAGTAGAGGGAGGAGCCCTGTGCTGGGCGCTTGCCAGCAGTTTAGCAGGGAATCTGGTGGGTTTACCAGGAGCTGCTGTGTCCCATGCACACAGGTACGCGCTCCTGTGAGCCTCCAACCCTATGGTACACAGGGTGGCGTTCTCAGCAGCATTTCGGAAGGCAGCCCCTTTGCAGTTACTGCTCCTCGTGATGGCAGCCATGTTTCTAACCCAGTACTGCATCGTGTGCCACAAACACAACTTTTCCTTAGCGGCCTACTCTTGACCCGACACATTCTCACATCCAACCCTTGACTCAGGTTCACGTACATTTACCCGCAGCCTCAGGTCAGCACACTGCCCTCTGTCGAGGAGCTGGTGCTCACCTTAGGCTATCTGGATCCAGAAGCAGAAGCTATCTATCATCACAGGCAAGGTGAGCAGAGACCTGAAAGAGGCTATAGCAACGACCAGATGGAACTCACTTTGACTTCCCTGAGTGTTACAGAATGAATTGCGGCCTAGAAACTAACGCCAAGGGTGACCCTCTGAAAGCTACCGACCCAGCTTCTTGGTTACTGAAAGCATGAAGCTGATGATTAGGAATTCCCAGAGTGGTCCCAGGAGAATCCTTGAGAAGTGCCCATTCACAAGTAACTGCCCGAGGCCAGTGTCATCCTAATGTTGGCCAGATAGGATCCAAGGGGAAAACCATCTGTGCCAACCAGGTAATTCATGAAACAACAACAAACGGACTAGACTGGTGTAGAGAAAGGGGCTTTTTCAGGAAGTTAAAGAATGTTAATTCTAGAGAGGAAATGATGGAAGCCACTCAGAGTTACTGGAGAAATGCGGAGATGAGGAAGAGGGGCAGAGGAGGAAAGACCTCTGAGGTTGCAAGCCAGGTTTTTAAAAAAGAAAATAAAAAAGTTGCATATGGCACTGCATATAATATTCAGTTAATAGACCCATATTTCTTGAGAAAGTTTTTTTTTTTTTTCTTAAAGAATTCCTAAAGTTTCTGCCTTGAACCCTAGATAATCTCAGGTGCACCTGAGAAACCCAAAGTTAGAAATCAACATTTTATATAAAAAAAGTTACATCTTGTTGCAAAGTTCACGAAACCAGTGTGGCTTATAAGCATGACTTAAAACCAATAAGCAGGGAGGGGAAGCCTATTTCACATAGGGTGGCCAGCGTATCCTCAGAATGCTAAGGCCATAACTGTTTTTAGCACAGGCAGTTCTGCTTCCCAGAAGTCCCCCAATTCCAGGGAAAATATTTAGGCTGGCTGATCATGCTAATACTCATAGCATTATAATCATCTTGGGGGGGGGGGCAGGAGCATGTAACTTTTACTTTGTCTCAAAGGAGAATAATTCACCATTGAGAGAAATAACATGATAACACATAAATGAGGCAAGTAACATAGCAGATAACTGGGAGCTAAAGTTTCTCGACAAAAGGGAGAAAAGGAATAAAAGTGAGGATAAGAACTACATAAGAGCGATAATAAGCAAGTATTTTTCATCTTGCCAAGAACGCTCCTAAAATCTTATGCATAGATCTCCTTTAATTCTCACAATAACCTATGGATTGATGCATTTTTCATCAGTTGCTGGCTAAGGTAACACATCTTCAAAACGGCAGAACCAGCCCTGCCCACAGCTGCCCGCAGCTGTCTGTGGATAGGTGTGATTCGCCTGACGAGGAGGAGGAGGGTTCAGAAATGAGACACTCTATTTGTGTCCATATTTATCCTGCATGTTTATCCCGCACCACAGCCATTAGCACATGGAAAAGGAACCACATGTGCCCATGTCACCTTCTAATGCCATATGAGTCCCCTTAAGGAGGGTTCTGTGTCATATTCGTCTTTGCTTCCCCCAGGCCAGGACCTATTCACTATCTGGTACACAGTGAGTATCTACCTTGGAGTGGGCAAGAACAGAGCTGTGTGAGCGTGGCAGGCTGGGAGAACTGAGCCAACCTAACTAAAACTGGAGACAGGCAGAAGTCAGGATTGGTGGTGTAGAGAAGGGCTGGGTGACAGGTTTCGTAGAGAAAAAGGGATGATACAGACAGACAGAAAGGCAATGATGGGTATGGTAAAAGCCGGGCTCCCCGCTGTGTCTGTGTTCAACCTTGTCCCCGATTATCACCCAAAAGACCTCTCAAATCCAGACCCAGCAGACCTCCCGACTACTTAAAAGTGTTTTGTGTTTTCTCATACCCTAGGGATAAATGACTTAGCATGGCACGTGGGGCCCTTCTTCATCGGATCCCTGTTTTCCTCTTCTGCATCACATCATCCCCTATGCACCGTCTGAAAACAAGGTTTGCCTTTCCAAAACCTTACCCAATGCCTCTCGTGTGGGCCCTTGCACCCATTTCTTCTGCTTGGGATGCACTTCCTTTGTTTCTCTACACAACCAACTTCCATTCCCTTCTTCAGAACTGCTTCCACATACTTCCTCCAGAAGCCCTTCCATATGCCTATTTTTTCCCCTGAAGGCTGACTTAGGATCCCTTTTCTGGGCTCCTGAAAGTGATCTATGCTGTCCCTTATTCCCATGGTACCTGGCATATTCTCCTCTACTTAGAGCCTGATAATGTCTTCCATCTTTTTTCATTAATATCTAGCACCAAAAAAGTGTCCCATAAATATTAGTGAATAGATTAATAAATTAAATAATATATTCATCCCCACTGATCCCCATAAATTATAAGACTTTACATGCTTAAAACTCATGTTTAGTTGTTCATTTTTACTTAGTTGCTCTGATCACCTGGTCCAATCCCCAAATAAGAATATGTTTGGAGAATATCAATTGAAATATGGCCAAAGAAATATACTGACCCAAAATTGGGGCAAGTACTGACAAGACACTTACGCTCACCTTCTCACCAAATCAACAACTGGTATTGCCCCAGGGCCAGGCTTGACCTCACTCTGACATAACTCTCGGCATGTACTTGTTTCCCAGTCACCTAAGCACTGCCTTGGCCTTGAGCCCTTGCCTGTGTTTCCCACCTGACATGACACATTCCGTTCTGGGGTTCTGATCTTTCAGCCATTGGGTCTTTCATAGAGGGCTTGTGGTAGCCAAAGCCCCTGAGTCATAGACCTGGGCTATACAGGTGGCAACAGGCTCTTTTATTGTTCCCACGCCTCTCTGCACATCCAGGTGAAATACTACTAATAATTTAGCTCTTAAATCTAAGTTCAATTCCCTACTATAGTCTTGCTTCATTTCCTTTTTGATTGCTCCCTAGGGATGTTACAAAACATTCTAGGATAGTTTATCTAAAATTGCAGGAATTCTAGCAACACAGAAATTGTTTCAGATTTCCTAGGATAGAACAGAAGGGCAGGGGGCATGCCTTTTAAAAACAAGGGGGAGAAAGACAGTGAAGAAAACCTATCTGTAACTAAGAGTCAGTTGCCTTGATAATATGAAATTAGCCCTTTGACTTTATGTCCTGGGAGGAGAAACGCTGAAAGTGGCTCTTACTATTCAAAAGTGCTCGTGCATCCCAGAGAGCAGGCTTGATGGAAGGACAGTAGGGGACTCCTCCCCTACCCCCTAATGATTATTTTCAAAGTCCCATGGCTGGAACCAACATGATTTGAAGGAAAAGAAGCAAAGGAATACATACATTGAGGTGAAAGGAGCCATGGAAACATGGGCGCTAGGGAAACAGACTTGTTAACTAAATTATGAACTGCCACCATCAAAATCATATACCTTACACTGGGACAGCACTTTATCGCTGACAACACAATCTTCTGCTCCTTCCTCACCCTTTCTGGGACAGACTTTCAGAAGATCTACCTGCATGTGAAGCTGCCTGAGGCTAGAAAAGAGGCCACGAAAAGGGATTAGATAGTGGTACCCAGGCCTCACAGAGGGCTAGAAGTAGAATCTGTTTCCACCACTCAGCCCTAAAACCCCTTGAGGCTCATGGGATTTTGGTACTGTACTCAGGAGGGTCTTGCTTTGAACAGGTAAACTACATACTCTTTTTTTTCTTGTCTATCAAAATTTAAGGTTTAAAAGGATCGAACTTTTCCCAAGCCACTTAACTGTGTCCCAGAGAACTTAAGATATTTGTAAAACTAAAAATACTCAGCAGTGGTCAAGACAAGTTTCACAATGTCTAGCATAAACAAAGGAAAAAGGTCTGCAGCCATACAAAAAGGTGGAAAGCAACTTGTGTGAAGAGAATATATATACACATATGTATATATGACAGTAGACAATCAATAGTCCACTGTAACTATATTTCACATATTCAAAATATAGAAAACAACAAATAGAATCCTTTAAGACATTTTTACTCTTAGTGATAACAAATGCGCTATATTAGACCACTGCAGAAGACCACTGAGCTTGAAAATGTAAACAGTAGGAACTAGTCAGAAGCTGGGGAGATGGGCACAGCACAAGCATGGGGACCTGAGTTCAGATCCCTAAAACCCAGGCAAAAACTTGGGTGTGGCAATGTGAATCTAAAGACACCAGTACTGGGAAGCAGAGTCAGAGAAATTCTAGGTCTCATCAACTAGCCAGTTTAGCCAATCAGTGAGCTCCAGATATAGTGTGAAATCCTGTTTTAAAAATAGGACAGCGAAGGGCTGGAGAGATGGTTCAACTGCTAAGAACAATGTCTGTTCTTCCACAGGTGAAACTCACATGTCCTGAGTTCTATTCCCAGCAACCACATGGTGGCTCACAACCATCTACACTGGGATCTGATACCCTCTTCTGGCATGCAGGTGTACATGCACATGTAGAATAAATAAATATATCTTAAAAAAAAAGGATGGCGAACAAATTAGGGGAACATACGCCCAATATTGACCTCTGGCCTTCACTTGTGCAATGCTCTCCAAACACACCCTCCCATTGCTATACATAGCAACTATTCAAACTGAATAGTTGAAACTATGAGAAAAAAAAAAACCCACAAAAATGCTCAAGAATCATGCACATAAACCCCAGATCAAAAAATAAATATATAAGTCTTAAAAGTAATTGGAGTGTAAAATGTATGCTATATGCAGAGGAACAAAGATAAGGATGAAAACAGACTTTTATAGAAACAGTACAAGGAAGATGATGGCAGAGCAGGATCCTTTACAGCACTCAAAGATAAAAGCCGTTTGAAAGCAGAATTCTATACCCAGCTAGGTATTTTTTCACAAACAGCGGTTAAATACTTTTCAGATATGCGAATATAAAATGATTCGTCATTAGCAGGCTTATATGATGAGAATATTAAAACGGTGCCGTCCTGGGGCTGGGGAGAGGGCTCAGTGGGTAAAAGGGCTTAACTTGAGTCTAGATCCACACAAGTCCTGAAAAGCTGGATGAGCACTGGCGTCTACTGGATCACCACTGGAGAGGGGAGCATCTCCAGAAGCTTGGGGACCAGCTAGCATAGTGTAACAGTGAAGGCACCCCAACTCAGACGAGGGAGAAGCGTAAGGGCCAACATCTGCGGGTCTTCTAACCTCCACATGTGCACGGTGGCATGCATATACCTGTACCCACACATGGATGCGCATGTGCGCGTCCACACATCATGCATATACACAACAAAAAAGTAAAAAAAAGAAAATTCTTTGGAAAAAGGAAAAACGGTGTTATGTTAAAAACTGGATTTTATACACAAGAATAAAGAGTGCTGGTAATGCTAACTAACTGACAAATATATGTTTTCCTAACACTTAAATAATCTCTTTTCCTTAGAGTTGACTGTTTAAACAAAAGCCATTAACAATCTAGTGTGGGATTTACAGCATCACTATATGTAAAATATGACAACAGTAGCACAAAGTTTTAGAAGGTAAGTGGAAGCATACAATATAAAAATGGTATCACTTGTAAATAACTGTGACAAGTTTAAATACTATTTACCTTAAAGCAGCTATTAAAAAAGCTAGTAAGACAATGGAGGAGATAAAATCCATCACCGAACATTTGCAATTTATCACAGCAAAAGGCCAAAAAGAAGCGAGAAAGGCAACATCACCACCAATAAAATACATAAAACAAGCTCAGAGGCAAGCAGATCTCTGTGAGTTCAAAGCTAGCCTGGTCTACAGAGTGAGTACCAGGAGCCAGGGCTGTTTACACAGAGAAACCCTGTCTTGAAAAACCAAGGGACGGGGGAGAGACATAAAACAAATGGAAACAAGATAAGAGATTCAAGCCCATATTAAATATCAACTGTCAAAATGTCATAGTCCCAATCAGCACTGTCAGTTTGGATAGAAAAACAAGTCCAAACTATATACTTATGCAGAATGTTCTTTAAATCTATAAAGTAGGTTTAAAGTAAAAAGGATTTAAAAATAGCATGATAACCATAACCAACAGAAAGTCATGTGGTTATATAAACACCAGATACAGTAGATTTGGGAGGGAATAATATTTCCATGGAAAAAGAAGGTCATTTTGTACTGATCAAAGGATCGGTTTATCAAGCACACAGAATAATGCTAAGCATTTATGTGGCTAAAGACGAAGGTTCAAAGTGCTGGAAAAGACACTGCTAATTATGCAAGGAGAGAGATACAATTGCACAGTTACAGTCAGAGACTGCAATTCCCTCTCTAAGTATGTGAGAATATCCCCAGCTGGCTTGGCCTGCTTAACTTCTATGGGAAATCTGCACAGCTATCGCGAGCGGAACAAACATTATTTCTGAGGGCTCGCAGAACGTTTACTGAGGCAAAGTTTATTTTTCAGTCATAATGGCAAACCCAAAGGGATACAAATCACCATGTTTTCTTTCTGACTATATTATAATTAAATTAGAAATTAATGACAAAAGTATCTGTGAAAAATCTCCACAGTTAGAAACTAAATAGTGTATTCTGAATAGCCGGCGCCAATTAACCCAGGTGTCCATGGTATGCTGCCTTGGGTTAGGTAGGGCCTTTGCCTTCATAACCTCCAGGTTGGGGGAGCGAGCATAAGCCTCTACTCTTAGTTTCATCTTTAAAGTGGAAACTTGGAGGCTCAGGGAGGTAGGAGTCTCTTCTTTATAGAATGTTATGTAACGACAAAACAAGCCAAGTCTCTTATCTGTAAACTTCCAAGTACTTTTCACGGAACCACATTCTCCAAACCGCAACATGGAACCTCCACCCTTTCCTCCCCTCATCATTTTGTGTTATACTTCCTCATTTTCTAATTGTGACGCCACCGCCGTTCACTTGTAGCTGCCTTGGTTGCGGTGGCTGTGAAACACATCTCCAGCGCACGCGCACTGTTTCCCGTGTTCTCCCTGCACAGGGGCTTCCTAGCTTACTCATCTATCTCAGGACCCATCAGTGCGCCTGCTAGGCCCCGGGCTGTCCTTCCAGTGGTCATTTGAAGGGAAAACTGCTGGGCAGCAGTAAGTCTCTGAAATGCATGTTCCCCTTCTGGGCAGGCTGTTCCCACCTCTCCAATCAATAGTTGGAGAAAAATTCTTTGTAGGTGATATTTCCCAGCTCCACTTAACACTAGCAACATGTCTTCCCAGTAAATGGGAGCTAGGTTACTGGGATTAATTTAAAAAGACTCACCTGAGCGTACAATATGTTTGAAACATGGCACTGATATGGCATACCCTTGTCAACCAATGAGGGCAATAGGGGTAGATGTTTTTTGGTGTCTAACGTGGGGCACCGGGCAGCTCTCCATCTGACTCTTGCAGGAAAGTTATGGGGACCGACAGTGACCATGGAAGAGTGGCCTACAGTGGGAAGCTCCAGGAAGGAGAGGAGGAAACCATTCCTGAGTACCAGTGATGCACTCACCAACCACACTGCGTTTGCTAGAAGGACATCCTCACACACGCTCCGAAGAACGGAGCAAGCAAACCATAGCCTCCTCCATGAAGGCAACTTCTATGTCCAAATAAGGCGTGTCTAATGAGGAGTCCTAGCCAGCTGCTCCTTACGTTGGACCCCGTCCATACAAATCTTCAGTTATAATTGGGATTGATACCAAAAATAACTGGAGTAGATGCCAACACTTCCCAACACAAATATAGCTTGGGCAATGCAATCGTCTCTGGGAACCTAAACACCAACTTTATCACTTTTACATATGTAGTCATCACCCTGTCCATTCCCATACATAGCTCGACTTGTTAGAGAGTGCTTTCTTCTTCATATCTAAAATGCCTCAGCACCTTTTCTATAAATAGTTTATTTTTAAAACTTTGAATCTCTTAAGGTTTTATTCTCCTAAAAGAAAACTCTCTTAGTCTGTTTTTTTTTTTTTTTTTTTTGCTTGTTTTCTGCTACAAAAGAATACCTGGTTAGCTCTGTATTTTGCTGTGTCATCAGAAGACAGGCGGTAGAAGAGCCAATAGTGGACCAGATTTGTTCTTTCATAAAGGCACAGATCCCACGTAGGGTGACGGAGCCCTAAGACCGCATCACCTCTTAGGTGCCCCCCTCTTAATATTGTTACAATAGAAATTAATCTTCAGCATGGATTTTGAAGGGGACAGACATTCACTGATATCACTAACTTTACATGTTTAATAATGAACCTAACGACCAGTGAGACAGCTCAGCTAGTAATAAAAGGCACTTGCTGCCAAGCCTGAAGATTCAAGGTTGATTCCTGGAAGACATGTGCTGGAAGGAGGAAGGGCAGAACAGACCTGACAAGTTGTCTTCTGACCTCCGTAAACGCCATGATTTGTTTGCCCATGTAATACATTAATGTAAGAATATGAATTAACCTAGGCCTAGAAATTCTAAGAAAGAACAGCAGTTGTTCTTTTACAGATGTTTTTCCCCTTTCTAATCATCAATAGCACTCTTCATTTACACACTGGGCTTCAAAAGCACTCCCCAAATGCTTTTTGTCTTATCATGGGCTGGAACTGAATGCCTATGCACTCTCGGTAAAGGGAGAAAAGGAAATAATGAGAATTAACTACTAGCAAGTGAGCCATGAGCACAGTAACAACAATGAAACTGTACTTTGCAACTAAATGGCATGGCCAGCCCCAGGGGCTGTCACCACTAGTCATAAGGTATGAGTGGACAGAAAATACTGGGTTCAGCCTGTAAAGAAAGCCCGGTTAGGACACCAGAAAATATGGCAGCCCTCATAGGACTGAGACCTAAGAAAGGAAAAACTCTTCCACAACCCCAACACACTTCTCTTTAAAGGGTTAGAGAAGAACACTCAGGGGCAGATACCATGCTGGAAGACAAGACTGGGGATGCCCAGGCTAGTGCTGAGATCAGAAAACAAGAAATACAGTATAGACTACCGGGGGACTAGAGGCCAGAGGCTGCCTGCAGCCGCTGCACGGGACAAACCAAAGGGAACAGTAGGGCTCAAAATGCAGGGGTATGCCATGACATAGACAGGAAGCTCTGAAGATCACAAGAGAAACATCTCTTCTCACTGGGCTGGCGCTCTGTGTACCCAGCTGGCATTTATACTGCAGCTGAGAAGCAAACCTCACTATCCTGGAATTGGATAACCTGTCTCTGCTCTTCTAATCACTCCCCCCCCACACCCAACTACACACACACACACACACACACACACACACACACACACACACACACCTCAACTGTACTCAAATCAGCAAAATAACGAGGGGAACATGTGGTCTCTTCATGAGACCATGAACAAAAATAAAGTTGAAGAAGACAGAGTATCTGGAGGCAGATACACAAAGTGCCAGTGGTCCTGGCCCTCTGGAAACTCATCCTCCTGTGGAATTTTCGAAGCCAGGGAATCAGGCAGGAGGCATGACAGCAGCAGTATGGCTCGGAATGAGGCCACCTGCTGCAGGGCTTGGCAATCAGAACGATGGCATGGCGGGGGATGGGGGTGGGGGTGGAAGGGAAGTGCACCCGGAGTGATGTTCTCTCTAGAAAGATGGAACTTCCAAGTGTTGCTGTTTTTCCTGTTTTCCATATTCTAAGTTTGGCTGCCCGTGGGAGGTGGTGGGAGTGACAGGGAGAAGGCAGGGCTTTGGAGAGACAAAATAGCTTGAAAGTAGATCAGAACTTGGGGCTTGTGGGTTTATTTTTCTCTTCTGTCCCATCCCTAAAGAGGCATAGAGGGCAAGGCCCAAGGAATGGTGTGACCAGTTGATCAAAGCAGAGGCCACGACCTACCTTTCTCCCCACCCCCGGCTGGTGAGGTGTTCTAATGCCTTCCCCTTGTCTGGGTCACAAACGTCACAGGGTGGCCACATCTTAGAGGTTGACAGTGGCCCACAGACTCTGAGGTAAGGTCGCTGGCCCTCTTACTGACAGCATTTCTGCCTACCCTCCACCTTTCAGGGCTCTGTACTCCTCCCTTCCCACCAGTCTTAGTCCATTCACGCTGCTCTGGCAAATACCTTAAACCACATGGCTTTTGAGTCGCAGAAATCTCCAGGCATCAGCTGGATGGGGGGGGAGGGGGTCTGAGAGCAAGGTGCTGGCAGACTTAGTGTCTGGCATGGGTGTGTTTCTGGGTTCATAAGTGGTGCCTTTTCACCATGTCCTGGAATGGTGGGAAAGGTCTTCGGGGCAGTAACCCCATTAATGAGACTTGATCATCTCTCCAGGGCCCTGCCTCTAACACAGAAATTTTGGGAAATGTGGAGGAGACAACAACACTTAGGCCATAGCACCACTCTCGTGTCTTAGTTACCCAGCCCTGGGGTGATGCACAGATGATAAGGACCACTTTTTCAACAGCACCCTGACTCATGTTTTGGGCCTGACTGTGTCTTCCTTGAGGGGCTCTTCTAGGTTGAGTCCTGCCCTCACGAAAAAGACAGGTCGAAGCTCTCTCAGTACCTGACAGTGTAACCTTATTTGAAATACTGTTCTTACGGAAGCAGCCAGTTAAGACTATATTGAATAAGGACAGAATGGCCCATAATACAGTAAAACAGTATATATAATACAGGACTGCTTTCAAATCAAAAGACATCACGTACGGAAACATATACTCGCCATGTGTCATGAAGGGCAAGGCTGGAGCACAGCAGATATAAGCCAAGGGATGCTAACCCTACAGCACCCTACAAGGAGCCAGGCACATCCCGGTACAGACTCTCCCAGACGGCCCTCAAGAACAACTCAGTTCAGTGGATATTCGCATCTTGGACTTCTAGCCTCCAAACCTGCGAGGAAATGGGCATCTGCTGTTTTAATCCCTCTCGACTATGTCACATGGCTAAGACAGCCCTAGGAAGCAGCTGTCACACTTGTCCTGCATAGAGCAAGGTGGTCAATTCTTAGCCACTTCTTCCCCAGACATGGCAACCACGGATATTTCCAGATGTAGACGAATGTCTCAGAGCGAGAGAGGAGATAAAATTGTCTTCCAGTTGGAAACTCCAGGACTGCAAGACCAGAGAGGAGGCCCCATTGAGAGAATCACCCGACTCGGCCTATAGTGTGTCTTTGCTATTCTTTCAGATGGCGAGGGCCTAGAGAAACCATCCAGTCCTGTGGTTCTCATGGGGTATGGATGAGAGGGTAGTAACAGGCTGGCAGTGGGGAGAAAAAGAAAATTCAGAGCCTGCTTCCAAAATACTTAGGATGGGCTAATGCCAGTCTTTTACCCATGTTAAAGCCAGTCAGTTAAAGACAGCGCTCAAACTTGGGCTAGACTTCAAGGGTGACTGGACACAGTGGCGTGCACCTGTGACTCCACTGCTCAGGAGGCCGAGGCAGGGAGATTGGGAACTTGAGGCCCGCTTGGGCTGTGTGATAAGATCCTCTTTAAACTGAAACTCTGATGGGGATTTATTTTAGTTGACACAGTGCTTATCTAGGCACACGGGAAGGCCAGAGTTCAATGCTCAGCAGCCCATAAAAATAGGTGCAATGGCACATACTTGATACCGGGGCAGAAAGATCAGAAGTTCAGAGCCATCTTCAGCTATACAGTAATTGGTTTATAAAACTGCAAATTGTATTTTTTAAGGTGTGTGTATGTGTGTGTGTGTGTGTGTGTGTGTGTGTGTGTATGTGTGTATGAGCTAGCTTTCCATCCCCAGACTACAGATTAGTGATAGCCAAAATGTTTATTAATTAGACACAGTTTACCCTACCCTCTAAGCTCAGAGGCCATCACGGAATAAGGGAGTGGAAAGATTGTAAAAGACAGAGGTTAAGGAGAACTGGATCAAATCATGTCCTCTGCACTTATGAACTCACAGTAGATGTGGCTGCCTGCCCAAGATCAAACCAGTCAACACTCCAGCGCTCCAACACCCCAGGAGAGGGATGAGGATCACGAACCCCTCCCTTAAGCTGAGGAACTACTGGCTCCTGGGGCAAGGTGGGTCAGTTTTCTTTAAGGGTCTGGGCCTTAAAGAAATCATTCCAGTGGCTGCCCCCCACCCCAGTGTATAAGCAACATGAGCATACTCTGCGTTATAGAAACAAGAGGAAAAAGAGGACACGAGTTAGGAGTGGTAGGGGAGGGAGGCGTTAGAAGGAGTGAAGGGTGAGCATAATCTAAACACATAGTATGCATTTATAAAAGTCTCAAAGGATTAACACAATATACTTACAAAAAGAATATTCCCTATAGTCTCCCATCCTCATGGTAGGGTATTATGTGGTCACCCTAGCTCCGTATTGAAAGACCATTTACGGAACTGAGAAAGTGAAGGAGTCATATAGAGCCAGTCACGGTTCTAACTTTATTATCTACTTTAAAACTACTACTGACACTGGCTGCCAGTTCAGCATCCACTTAGACATATTCCACATGGTCGATTATCCTATTATACCAGAGAAGAAAACTTAGGGAAGGAAAAGAACCTGAGGAAGTTCTCATAGTGGCAAATGGTTGATGTTGACTTGGGGTTCACCACTGACCAAAAAGCATGCTTGGTATTCTGCTGGGTACAACTTATTGGTCAGTATTAACTTTAAATGGTAATATTAGCAATGCATTTTCTTTTCTACTACTCCTTTGCTTTCTAATTATCCTATAATGGACACACATTGGTTTTACTAGTAGGAAAAAAGAACCCGCTTGTGTTATAAAATTTACACGCAGGGCATTCTCAATCAATCTAAAAATAAACCGATTATATTCTCATGCTTGCTCACTTATCTGCAAGAAGAAAGGTATTCAGGATATTCATGATTACATGGGAAAGGTGGGATGAGGAACAGAAAAGATTAGTAGCTGTTTTTTCATGTATCATTGCAACATTCTACAACTAAAAGGGATTTTTCCAAAATTAAAAAAAAAAAAAAAACACAAAATAAAATAAGCTTCAAAAGATAGAGGCTAGGATTCAACATATTTGTCAATCAAAAGATGATGATTTGAGTGCACTTAAAAATGCAAGTAAGTATCATTATACCTGTATTTGGAGAGCAGTACGTTTTGTCTGGCCAGCCACAGTGAAATTGACACATAGCCTGTAAGTTTTGCTTCAGCTCCAATCAGATAGTTCCCCTTTCCCAGTGCGAATTTGATGACATATTCATCATAGGTGAGAAGAAGCATCGTTTGGATATGATATATGCACGCAAAAGGAGATTGGATTAAAAGCACTCACCTATGAAACCTTAGAAATTTATTCTTCCTGGCAGAGTGCCAGAGGCATACATTCATGACCCTCAGATGCTTTTCCCAGAGGACAAGCGAAAGAGAGACTAGTCAAAGGAGAACACTTATTGGTGAGGCAGGTTCCGACTTAGAGTGCCTGCCTGACACAGGCTCTAAGTTTTAGTTGAAAGGCTTCCTCATTGCTGCCTGTGCTGACTGACTACGCTTCCTCTATCGGCGCTGACTACGGAGCTGGCAGCAGCATGCATGACAAGCACGATCGCTGGTCCTTTCTGTGGTGTTTCCAGGGATGGGACTGGCAAGCTGGTGTGGATTGAAACACTTAAGTGTCTGCAAATAAAAACTTGTGAAGTAAAGGTGGAGTGTGACGTAAATTCGAACCAGCTAATGGTGAGGCCCAGGGCTAGGAGAATCAGCCCCGCTCCTTCAGTTTCGCTGTTCCACTCTGGAACCGAGACTCTGCTGTAGAAACTACCCTCCCTGAGTGCACTGTGACAGATCATCACTGCTGCAGGCTGCTGGGACGGCCTACGGCAGGTAACGCTCCAAGTCGGATAGCCTGAGGTTGAGCCCTGGGATCCACGTGATGGAAGGAGGGAACTGACTCCTGTTGTCCCTGAAGCTCCACATGCCTGGGTGAGCGAGTGCGCATGGGCACATTTGCTCAGGCACGAGCACGTTAAGTAAACACATAAGATGTGATAAATACTTATTGAAACCATCATTATCTCCTGAGAGGAACATGGCCGTAGGACAGGAAGCTGCCTGAGGGCCTGCAAGGAGTGATGCATACCGCTACAGGGTCTGGATTCATGATCAGGACCCCCCTGAATGCAGGCCAGCCTGAGAGCTGCATTGCCGTGTTGGAAGGAACCCCCGGTGAAGGTGATAAGAAGTCCAGTCTCTCTGCCGGGCCTTGGCAGGATCTCTACTCATCACTGGAATTAGCGGGCCCCAGGGCATCAAGAAGAGCGGTAGCTATACGATGCTCTGTATGTAAGGCCTGGGAAGTCTGGACTGGACTGCGGAACTGTGCGTCATTTGCCATCAATAAAAATGAAAGCGGAATTTTGGCAGGAGATCCTCAGGGTGAAATCTTAGCTCTCTATAAAATTCAATTATGTAGAGCAGTTCACTCTCTAAGGACATGAAAGAAATGAGGTGTGACACGAAGTACAAATTGGTAATCTAATGCCAGGGGCATGCTAGGTAAAGGAGCTACCAGGGCAAGATGGGGAAGCCTTGGAGGTTTTCAGTAGGAAATATGCTTCGGAGCCAACTTTAAAGTCTAAAATGTGAGGCCAAAGGCAGTAATCTTCCAAGCAGTCAGAGGAGCCTCGGTGAAAGGTTGAGATGACAGTGAAGGGCGGTCCAGCCAGGCTAGTAAGGGAACACTGGCTGCAGAGCGCCCCCTGCTGTCCGCAGACAATTATGGTTTGGAAGTCACAGAGGTCAGGTCAAGTGGTCACTGTGAGTTCAGCTCCCCACCTACAGTGTGGAAGGCGGACAGCAGGGTGGGGAAGGGGTAAGGAGTGAGAAAGACAGAGGAAGGAGACCTACTGTTCCCAATACAAAGCATCATACTGTTTCCATTTGCAACTGCTTTGCCCCCAAACTCTCACTGACCCAACTTACATAAACATGAGAACAAAGAAGATCCTTGCTCAACACATCATTAGCTTTAGCTTTAGAATGTGGAAAGGAATCCAGCTAATCCAGTGAGCAAGCCTGGGAACCTGGCTCTCAATCAGTGAAGTAGCCCAGGGCATCAAGAGTTCAGTCAGACTGAGAGGCGAATTCCCTCTCTTGGGAAACTCCCAGTTTGTTGCAGTATCATCAATCTCTTCTGTATCTTTAGCTCGTCTTCTGTGAATATGTTCCAGACATGATCTCATCCAGTCACAATATCTCCTGAATAACAATGATAACGATTTACATTTGTTCTGTTCTCTAAATCGAAAGGCTACCAAGCATATTATCATGCTTAATGCCTACATCAAGTAAAACGGAACAGACATTATTCCCACTTTGCGGATGTAGAAACTGAGGCTTCGAGAGGCTACACCACTGGCAAGGCAGCTCTAAGCCTCCTACCCACAGGCCCTAATCCCTGTATCCATCCCACTGAAGCTTATTCCCCATACAGAGAAGAAGGCAGGAAGAATCTGTACTTGGCATTCTGTAGATGGGGAGACTGTGGTACCAACTGATCCAATGGCCTCCATGGAAGAAGCAGAATGAAGAAAAAGGGAACCTAGAAAACTCTCCTGTGTTCATGTCACCTGGTGCCACACTGGGTACCCTGAAGCCAGGATAGGATATAATTTTTTTTAAATAAATTCTACATTTTGACTCTCCCTAACCTTATAAACTTGCGGAACTTTCACCAGAGTGATGGCTACAGCAGGCAGATCAGATCCAAGGGATGATTGAAAGGCAGCTAGTTGATTAGAAGGCAAACTTCTGGGACTGCCTGTGAGGATGTTTCCAGAGAGGATTAGCTAAGGAAGGAAGAAATGCCCTGTATGGGAATCACCATCCCACAGCCTACAGCAGGGGATGCCATGAAAAGAGGCAGAAGAAAGCCCTTGGCTATAGAACCACTCTGTGTTTCTGGGCCAGCCATCTCTGCCCTGCTTCCCCCCATGCTCTGCTTCACAGAACGGAAGCAGTAGAACTCAAAAATGGCAGGCTAAAATAAACTTTCTCCCTCTAATTTTTTTTTCCTGTCAGGTATTTCCTAACAGCAGCAAAAGGTCTAACACAAAGTGGATATCTGAATAGTCCTTTCTTCTTTAGCTAGAACTTTTTAAGCAAATGAGAATGACCCAAACTCATATACTTTTAGACAGAGTTCAAGCCTCATGGAGAAGAGAAACGAAAATGGAACAGGCCATCACATGGGTTCGGAGCTCTCTTTTTAGACTTTCTCACTGCCTCCTCCCTGGGTGATATTTTCAAATTCTAGGCATGTGATGGACCAAAGTCCACCAGAGCTATTTTAGTCTGAATCTGGCGTTGTTGAGTCTAAGATATATTGTACAAAATAGCCCACAACGTGAAACACAATGGACTTATGTAATTAGAGCTGAGATAACCAAAATTTTGTGTTGTTGGCTCCTAGACTATAGAAGGACAGCTGTCTATCAATTCCTACATAAACCCCACAGGCCATGTGTTGGCTTAGCGTTTGCTTTGTGTATCCAAGGTAAACATAGACACCAATGCTGACAAGGCTAGGATGCCCCCCCCCCCCCCGCTACCTGGAGGAGGCTGTAAATACTCAGATCCCTTCATCCAAACCTGGCTCCCAGGTGGAAGAGCTCAAATTTCTCCTGTCAGAACTTGGCAGTAGGTTTTTTCCTTGTTGAAAATTTATTCCAAACAAATGGCTCATGAAAAATGCCTCCAGTTGCTCGCTGGCAGAGAAAGAAGGCACAGATCTGCCTGGTGGGTTGTTCTGGTTGGTGATGTAGTTTGGGGTTTGCATAACACTGCCAGGAACCCTTTCATTTAGGGTCTTTGTAGTGCTCCTCTCCCAAGTTCTTCAATAAGCTTACCCTTTAGATCAGACACTCCGGCCTTACTCCTCTTGTCCTGAGCATCACACCCAGGAAGAAGACATTGACTAGGAAAAAGGAAGGGGCTTCAGATCTCACAGCTTACTAACTCTCCCCATCTCCACTGCAATTAGCATCCTCTACCCTGGCAGGGTTTACAGGCTCAGAGCTCTAATTCATACTCCTGCAGTGAGGAACATGGAAGGGCTTGGGAGAAAAATTGCCATTCTTTGATGCCTTCTCTTGGAAAAAAATACGGTGTTTGTGTTTGCTTTTTTGAAGTAGGGTCTCATGTAGCCCAGGCTGGCCTCAAACTCTTGATCTTCCTGCATTCATCCACCCTCCAACAAGTACGGAAATCATAGGTATGTATTATCATGCTGGCCTGGGGGAAGAGCTTCTCCATGAGTGGCTCAAAACAGGCTCTCTTTTTCCAATGCTTATTTTCCTTCTCTTTATAACCTTGCAATTATAACCAGCTTTAATAACCTATTAAGTTACTAGAAGATGGAAAAAAATAAAAAGTATTATATTAAAGACTGTGTCGACAAAGAAAAATATCATGCATTCATTAACGAGGCTATCTCATTAGAATTGCTAGCCAGGAAATATACCCATACACACAAACTGAGAAATATTTGGGAGAATAAACACCAAGTATTAGCAACTGTGAGACAGACAACTGAGTGGGTGGATTGTTTTTGTTCCTTTTTGCTTGTCTGAATTTTCTATATTGAAAACATGTAGCTTTCACAATTAAAAATAAAAGATAAATAAAAATAACATAGAAACGTCCTTTAGAAAAACAATCAAAAGAAGGCTCGAGTCAGCCCAGCTCTCTTGGTTCCTCCGAATGGATGTGTGCTGGAAGGGGGGGGTTCTGAGTCAGCCTGCTGGGCTCAGATCCTGCTTCCTTTACTAAGCCCAGTTCCCCAGCTGCAAAGATGACGGAAACATTATCATTAACTCTGTAAGAGTCGTTTCCAGGATCAAATGGGACTTTTCCTCATTAAAGTATGCTTCAATAATCAGCAATACTTAATTATTCTTGCATGCTCATCATCACAGAGCAGGTCTGAAGTCTCTTAAAGTGGGATGGATTGCTTTGCGTGGGGTCTGTACAGATTTCTCCTTGCTGTGGGGTCTGTACAGGTTTCTCCTTGCTGTGGGGCCTGTACAGATTTCCCTGTGTGCACATTTATCATCAGCTTCCTCTTGGCCCCAGCCTAGACAAACACTGGTCTTACACACCAGTTACACTCCAGAGGCTTGTCCTACTGACACAGAAACAGAGGAAGGGAAAGAGAAAACTGTTTCTCTTCATCTGGGCAAGCTGACCTTTGCTGTAATTAATTGTTGAAAGGTGTCGGAAGGAATGGCTTACCTTCAGAATCAACATTGGCAGAGGAAGCAGCTCTCCTCTAAGACAGCCTTCCTGACTTCCTTTCTAGGGCCTGCTGGTGCTCCTGAGAGCAGAACTAGTCCTCCTGTGTGTTCCTCTTAGTGTGCAAAGCAAAGGCCATCAGCGCACTGTGAAACTTAGTGCTTACGCTTACTTGGAGGATGGCCACCAAGTCGGAGAGTACGTTAGGAGGGCCAGTTCACTCTCTCTTGGTTCTAGGTTCTTCTCTCCCTCTGCCTTTCTTCCTTCGCTGGGACCCATGATGAGCTCAGTTCTAGTCCAGTTATAGAAGTCAAGGAGACTAGAGCATCTCAACAAAGAATGGCCCTTTGTATCAGATCTCCAAAACAGTTGCATCAGATCTCCAAAACAGCCAGCCTTACCATGCCCTGAGGCCTGTCTTGACATCTGTATTTCTGTCCTTTTTCTAAAAGCCAGCATTTCATTACCTTAGCTGGTGCCCTAGTACCAGAAGCTGACATCTGAGTTACAGTCCAGTGGTTGTAAGTTCTTTGGTATAAACTGGCCATCTTCTTCCTTGAATCTGTCAACACTATTTGCTCCTGGAGGTCTAGCTGCTGAGTATCCCTTGCTGTTGGCAGGATGTGCCACTACACTATTGGTTTTGACTGGTCAAACTAGGTGATTACTTCTTCTATAACACCTCCCTTTGACCATGATTACCAATATCTGTAGCTGAGCTGTTTCCTTGGCACCTCGCCATCTCAAAGCTCAGACTACTCTTAAATCCAGTCAATATAGTTAAGTGAACCATCTCAAGAATTTATTTTGTTATTTATTCATTGATTGTTCTTAGGATTTAACATAAAGCTTTATGCATGGCAAGTAAGCAGCCTTTCATTGAGCCACAACACCACGCTTCTTTTTTTTTTCTTTTAAATCTTTTTTTTTTTAATATTGAGATAGAGTTTTATTGAGTCGTTCAGGCTGGCTTTGAACTTATACTTTTCCTGCTTCATATTCATGAGTAGTTGAGATTACAAACCTGCGCCACTAAGCCTCTTTCCCAACTGTCTTGAGAGATGATAGTATGGCACTTGGTAATTTAGCCTATAACTGACTAAACTCTAGATGTAATCTATCTGACAGCCAGTAGCCATGCTAACGGGAGCACAGGGAACAGGATATTTGAGTGTTTTCTATGACTCAAACCCTCTATTGAATACTTTCCTTTTATTTTTAAATAACATTAATTTTTATTTGTAAGACTCATATTACTCTTCAGGGTATTGCTGTCATTTCAGAGGGAAACAGACTGATGCTCAGAGAAATTATGTGACTATAACAAGGTACAAGGTTCAAAATGTAAAGTATGGCAGTACTGGGCTGCACAGATAAGCTATTTTGTGCTAGAACATAAAGTTGTTCATTATTAAACAGACTAAGTTCCAGCAGAGAGCAGAGCCATCTGTCTCTGGATTGTTTTCTTCAGGCAGTGAAGGGTAGAAGGGAATCAGATGGCCCCAGATCCTAAATCTGTCAACTTGAGCTAACTCATCTCTTTACCTCAGATTTCTTATCTGTATGAGAAACACCTACTTCATGGGATATTTTAAGGTTGACTTTTTTTAAAATGATAATTTAAAAAAAAATAGAGGGAGTTCTGCAACTTAGCACCCCAGATAGGGACCCTCAGAGCCCATTTGCTCTGTCCACCCGGCCAGCCATCCTGTCCACCTTGCCTCTCTGGAACCACAGATGCCAAATTACAACAGACATAAATTATATCCGCCAAAACTATCAGGATAAAGAAAAAAGCTTCATGATAAAAACAGATCTAAGGGGAGCTAGAGAGATGACTCAGTGGTTAAGAGCACTGGCTGTTCTTCCCCAGAGGACCTGGGTTCAATTCCCAGCATCCATATAGCAACTCACAACTGTATGTAATACCACTTCCTGGGTATCCGACACTGTCACACAGGCATACACGCAGGGAAAACACCAATGCACACTAAACAAAAAAAAAAAAAAACTGATTTAAGGAATTTATGTTCACTAAGTCAGTTCTAGAAAAGGAATATTTTTGAACAGATTGAGGTCCAAAAGTCCTCAATAGCACACCAGGCAGCAAGGACAGTTAAGAGGGCACAAGGAATAAATAAATAATTCTAGAACAGTAAATCAAACAGTCTAAAAAAACAATACTACCGCAACAGAATAATAGAAATTAATAAACATTGTTCAACAATAACTCTCAACATTAGCAGTCTCAATTCCTCAATAAGAAGACACAGACTAACAGAATGGATTAGAAAACAGGGTTCAGCTTTTTTACTGCCTCCAAGAAATACCTCATCATCCAGGACAGATACTACCATAGGATAAATGGGTGGGGAAAAAGTATTCCAGGCAAATGGAACTAAAAAACAAGCAAGCATAAGTATTCTAATATCTGATAAAACAGACTTCATGCCAAAGCTAATTAGAAGAGCCAGAAAAGGAGATTTCATATTCACAGACCAACCAACAAGATATTATAATTCTAAACATTTACACAGTAAACACAGGAGCACTCAGTTTCATAAAAGAAACACTACTAGAGCTCACACCAGAAATTGGCCCCAACACAGTGCGAGTGCCTGGTTTCAATAGCCCACCTAGACAGGTTATCTCAAAGTAGCTGGTTATCCAGACAAAAACCAAGCAAAGAACCTCTTGTGTTATATGCTATCATAAATCAAATGGATCTAACAGACATTTATAGAACTTTCCACATAAACATTAAAGAATGCACTTTCCGATGGGCATAGTGGCACTAACCTTTAATACCAGCACCCAGGAGGCAGAGGCAGGAGGATTTCTGTTTCAGGCCAGCCAGAGCCACATAGTATTTGAGACCCCATCTCAAACAAAAAGGCAAAACATACAATGCACAACAACAACAACAACAAAAAGCATGCTTTCTTCTTAGTCCATGGAACTTTCTCTAAAATCAATCATATATTAGGACACAAAGCTAGTCTCAATAAATTTAGGAAAATTTATCTGACCATAAAGGAACTGAATATGAATGAACAACAGTAGAAATGGCAGAGAGTACACAAACTCATGAAAACTAAATTTAAGACTTTATTCAGCAAAATTTGGCCAACACAGAAATCAAGAAGGAAATTTAAGAAATTCCTAGAATTGAAAGAAACTGAAAACACAATATGTCAAAATCTGTGGGACGCAGTAAAGGCAGTCCCAAGAGAAAAGTTTACAGGACTAAGTGTCTATATAAAAAACCAAAATCCTAAAACCCTGGAGTGATTTCATATCAGTATCTTAAGGTTGGACCTGAAGGCTTTGGAAAATCAAGAACAAGTAAGACCCCAAAAGAATGGATGGGAAGACACCAAAAGAATAATCAAAATAAAGGCTGAAAATAATAAAAAAAGAAACACTTATTCAGAAAGGCAAAGAGGATGGACAGCAGAAGAGGGAGAAAACAGAGAACAGGACAGGAACCTACCACAGAGGGCCTCTGAAAGGCTCTACCCTGCAGGGTATCAAAGCAGATGCTGAGAATTATAGCCAAACTTTGGGCAGAGTGCAGGGAATCTTATGAAAGAAGTGGGAAAGATAAGACCTGGAGAGGACAGGAGTTCTACAAGGAGAGCAACAGAACCAAAAAATCTGGGCACAGGGGTCTTTTCTGAGATTGATACTCCAACCAAGGGCCATTCATGGAGATAACCTAGAACCCCTGCACAGATTTAGCCCATGGCAGTTCAGTGTCCAAGTGGGTTCCTAGCAAAGGGAACAAGGACTGTCTCTGACATGAACTCAGTGGCTGGCTCTTTGATCACCTCCCCCTAAGGGGGGAGCAGCCTTACCAGGCCACAGAGGAAGACAATGCAGCCAGTCCTGATGTGACCTGAAAGGCTAGAGTCAGATGGAAGGGGAGGAGGACCTCCCCTATCAGTGGACTTAGAGAGGGGCATGGGTAAAGAAGGGGGAGGGAAGGTGGGATAGGGAGGGGAAGAGAGAGAGAGCTACAGGGGGAATACAAAGTGAATAAGCTGTAATTAATAAAAATAAAAATTAAAAAATTAAAAATAGAAACAAAGCAGGAAAAAAACAACAATTAATGAATTAATGAATTCATGAATTAATGAATTAATGAAACCAAAAGTTTGTTCTTTGAAGAGATTAACAAGATAGACAAGCTATTAGCCAAATTAACTGAGAGAGAGACACAGAGAAAGACTAAGACTAATAGTATCAGAGAAGACAAGGGAAGCATTACAACTGAGACACTGAGAAAATCCATAGAACCATAAGGACTCACTTAAAAAAATCTATAGCCACGAAAATAAAAATAAAATTCTACCAAACTGGAGAATGTAAAAGAATGGGTGGATCCCTAAATATGTATGACCTACACTGAAATTAAATCAAAACGAAGTAAACAATCCAAACAAACCCATAACAACCATGAGATAAAGCAGTAATTCAAAATCTCATCTATTTACCTATCTATCTATCTATCTATCTATCTATCTATCTATCTATCTATCTATCTA